>NW_017307307.1:112267-163309 GCF_000935625.1 Nanorana parkeri
GGGATTTATGCCTCAGAAGTCCACAGCTGTAAATATCCGTAGGGTGTTTATGAACATGCAAACCACCATTGATAATTCCGGAAACAGGGCCCTACTTGCTCTGGACGTGGCAAAAGCCTTTGACAGTGTGGAATGGAGCTATCTTTGGGCTGTTCTGTCTGCCTTTGGCTTTGGTCCACACTTCAGCAACTGGATTCGCCTTCTGTACTACCAACCGGTTGCGCGTATTAAAATCAACGATAGATTCTCCCCATCATTCCCCTTGAAACGTGGTACCAGACAAGGTTGCCCTTTATCCCCATTACTATTTGCACTGGCTATAGAGCCTCTGGCCGCCCTTATTCGACAATCCGAGGATATAGTCGGCTTTAGACGGGACACTACTGAGGAGAAAATTGCACTATATGCCGATGATACCCTCCTGTTCCTAGCAGATACGGGCCCCTCCTTACGTAGTGTGATGCAACGTCTGTCGGAGTTTGCAAAATACTCAGGTTTGGCGGTTAATTGGGATAAATCTTCATTGCTCCCCCTAGATCCCTTGCCGGCTCCTCTGTCTCAGGAGCTCTCCTTTATCCCAACCCAAAATTCCATCCTGTACCTGGGAATCTGCATTACTCCATCACTGTTAGACTATCTCCCTCTTAACTTGATGCCACTACTTCAAAAATTCAAAATCCAACGCAAAGCTAGGCTTAAACTACCCCTGTCTGTTGTGGGCAGAGTAAATTTGATTAAAATGGTCTGGATGCCTCAACTCCTGTATATTTTACACAACTCCCCGATCTGGATACCTAGACGTTTATTTGATCAAATCAATAGCATTTTCAGGGAACCTATATGGAGACATAAGCAGGCTAGGCTGAGACTGGATGTACTGCACAGGCCTAAGATTTCGGGGGGACTGGCCCTTCCCAACCCCTGGTTGTATTATTTAGCGTCACAATTGCAACATCTGGCAGGGTGGGCACAAGGTGGGGTACACCCACAGACCTTTAACATTGTCTTGTATCTTTTCAGGGGGCTAGACCCGCTGCGATACCTGGAGAGCGATTTATATGTCAAGACGCATTCACGCTTCCCCACTGTGAAATTGATGGGGCAGGTGTGGAGGGCAGCTAAAACCTTGCTGCGAGTGGGTGACATGACAGGGTATACGCCCTTGTGGAGCAATGGCTGCTTGCCTGAGCTGCTTCCTCTGGAGGAATTCCGTTCCTGGCGGAGGGCGGGTATCTATACTGTAAATCAGTTGTATCAGGGGGACGCTATACGCTCCTTTAAGGATCTACAGGCTGAGTTTCAGATACACACCAACTGTTTTTTTGGGTATCTCCGGGTGCGCCACGCACTCCGAGCGCAGTTTCCTCAGGGGGCCCCGAGGTTCTCGCATACACCGCTCTTCGACACATTGTTTACCTCTACAAGTACCAAGGGGCTGATTTCATTAATGTACTCACAGTTTTTAATTAAATTGGTGGCACAGGGCCCCTTGAAGTGCAGAACAGGGTGGGTGGATGACTTGGGTACCTTTTCGGATGAGTTATGGGATGAGATCCTGGAGAATGTTACTCAGGTTTCCCTCTCACCCACCCATAGACTGACGCAACTGTTCATAGTACATAGGACGTACCGTACTCCGGAATTCCTTTTTAGGATAGGCTACCGTGAGGATCCCTTCTGTCCCAAGTGCGGTTTCCATCAGGGGTCCCTGATCCATTTACTATGGCGCTGCCCGAAATTGGTGCGTTACTGGACACAGGTCGTGCATACGCTTAATTCTGTCTTCAGTGTCCGCCTGACGCCCTCTCCACTTATGTGCCTTTTGGGTGTATTCGATGCAGATTCACAATTTGATCCTCCACTGGTGTTGGCCCTTAGGCGGGCATTGTTTACAGCCACCCGTCTAATTGTCCATAGGTGGATCTCTCGGTCTCCTCCTACGGTTTCTGACTGGAAGGAGGAGCTTGATAGAACTATTGCATTTGAGCGTATTACGTACCAAGAAAGGGGCGTCATTCATAGATTTTACTCAATTTGGTCCGAATGGTTGTCCACCCGCCCTGCTGGGGTACCCCCTTGACTCTCCCCTTATGACCTATTGGATAGGAACGCAACCCTCTCCTGGGATGACTAAAACATTGGAGACGTGGGAGTGCAACTGGTGTAGAGGGTTTATTCACAATCACTTTTGATATATGTCTGTAAGTATTGACCCGTACATAGTGAAATGTGCAGTGCCTTGTGGTAGAGGCTGGTTACTATTCCCCCTTCCCTTTTTTGTTTTTGTTTTTGGTCTCCCCTTTCCCCCTTTTTATATGTATGTGTTTTCGTTTGACATCCCTGCCCTTGATACTTGCTACTGTATTCTCTGTATATGATTTTGAATTCCCATGCTGAGTACGTCTATGCTTGTCACGTACAATTTACTGCAGGTGTCTATGTTTGTTGTTAAAAAAATGAAAAAGCCAATAAAAACTATCTGATTTAAAAAAAAAATAATGTCTTTCTTTTAAAGCAGGCTGAAACTGTGAAATCTATTACTAATAGCTTGGTAGAGTTCTTTGACTTAAATGCATCCTCAGTGAAGGACCCTTTTACATTGTTGAATGCCCATAAGGCGTATATTAGAGGCCTATTGATCCAACACAGTTCTAGGTTCAAGAGGCAGAGGACACGGGATCTAGACCAGCTCATATCTGAAATACGTGAACTTGAGGCTGAGAACAAACGACAACCCACTCCCGACCGCTCCTTGACTTTGTCCAAACTCCGTTTAGACCTTAGAAAACTCCTCATGGAACAACACTCCCGACTCTCCATGACGGTCAGGTCTAACTTCTACGTTAGTGGCAGTAAAGCCAGTAAACTTCTGGCTTCTCACCTAAAAGCCCAAAGGGCTCGTACTAGAATCCCCTATATACTGCACTCCTCTGACAACCATAAACTATATCATCCTCAAGAAATAGCCGAAGCCTTTGGTGCATAATACAAATCCCTATATAACTTACAGGATGAACCACTGACCCACCAACCCACTCGTCCTGAAATAGACGTGTTTTTGCAGTCCCTTCACTTACCTACGCTCACGCCCTCCCAATTAGAGAGGCTCCAATCCCCATTCACTGTCACGGAGTTGAACAAAATTATAACATCCATGCCCAATAACAAATCCCCTGGTCCGGACGGGTACTCCAACGAATACTACAAACTGTTCGCCTTCACACTCAACCCTCACTTACTTAAGGTCTTTGATACCGCAGCGTCCTCTGCCTCTTTCCCTGCCGAAATGCTTCGTGCCTTGATTGTTACGATCCCCAAGCCGGGGAAGACTCCGGACCAACCTCAGAACTTCCGGCCCATTTCCCTCCTGAATTCTGACATAAAAATATACGCTACATTAATAGCACACCGCCTTAACGACATTATGCCCACCTTGTTACATCCTGACCAGAAGGGATTCACGATGGGTCGAGAGGCTCCAGACGCTACCAGGCGAGTTATCAACCTGCTGGCGCAAGTGGAGCGCTCTCGGACGCCTTCTTTGTTCCTGGCCTTGGACGCAGAGAAGGCGTTCGACAGGGTCAACTGGTCCTATCTCCGGGGGGTCCTCCTGAAATTCGGGTTCGATGGAAGAATCATTGATATGATTATGGCATTATACTCTGCCCCCCTCTGCACAGGTGTTCACATCAGGTGGACTCTCCTCGCCATTCACCATTACTAATGGCACGAGGCAGGGCTGCCCTTTATCCCCCCTGATATTTAACCTTTTGATAGAGCCCCTTGCTGAGTCCCTCAGAGCCGACCCAGAAGTTCGGGGGATCAGTATCCACACCACCCTTCCTCCCCAGAAGGTAACTCTTTTTGCTGACGATGTTCTGTTAACCCTTACAGCTCCGGAGTCTTCCCTGCGGAGGACAATGCAGATACTAACCTCTTTTAGCAATGTGTCGTATTACAAACTCAATGTTGGCAAATGTAATGCTATGGGTATAAACCTGGGCTCGACTCCTCGTAAGGCCTTGAAAGCTGACTACCCCTTTGAGTGGACGGCCAGTAGCATCCCATATCTGGGGACCAACATACCTGAAGCGACGAACCGGCTCTATCAGTGTAATTTCATCCCATTCTTGGAGCGGTTCCCAGCTGAGCTCCAGGCGCTGGGTAGTGGTTTTCTGTCCTGGATGGCTAGATTAGCGGCTTTTAAGATGCTTACTCTCCCCAAGCTCCTGTACTTATTCCGGACTACAGCCATCCCCTTACCTACCGGATACTTCAAGTCCTTACAGACCGCTTTATCTGAATTCATTTGGCTCAATAAAAAACCTAGGTGCTCCCGCACCTCTCTTATTAAAAACCCTAGAGTGGCCGGCACTGGGTACCCTGACCTCAAGGACTATCACCTGGCTGCTATTTTGTCGCAGCTCCGAGCCTGGATGAGCCCCTCAGAAGACAAACTCTGGCCCTCTCTGGAAAGTAAACTGACCCAGGGAGTCTCCTTGTACTCCTTGGCTTTTATTAACTCGTACACCTCTACCTCAGTGGCTGAGTACTCGCCCCTATCCAAGCCACCATACAGGCTTGGCGCATACTCATGCACACCAGGCCCTCCTGGGATCAGCTAACTACCCCCCCCCAATCCCGCTTTTCGCTCTAGCACTTATTATCCCAGACTTCCCACACGAACGGTGGTCTAAAAAGTGTATCAGTTGGGTCCAGGACCTATTACAAAACCTATGTATGCAACCTTTCCCGCACCTATGCTCACGATTCGAGTTGACGGGGCAAGATTACTATAGATACCTGCAAGTCTCGCACGCTTTGCCTTCTCTCTTGGCAGCATGGCCTCAGGTGCCAGTCCAGATTTGGAGGTATCTCTCATCCACGCCCGCCCGTAAGGGGGGTATCTCGCTCTTTTATAACTCTCTCCAACATAAGAGGTTGTTTACTAAACTACCAGCCTTTCTGGCCTGGGAGAGGGAGCTGGGTGTGACCTTCCCCTCAGAGTCATGGAAGACAGCATGCGGCTCCATTTACCTCGCCACGAAGAGTGCCGACCTTTGGGAGCTCTTTCATAAAATCTCTCTAAGATGGTACCTCACGCCATATCGCCTAGCAAAATTTGCACCGGCTAATTCAGCGTTGTGCTGGAGGGATTGCGGGCAGACAGGTACCCTTCTCCATATCCTATGGAGATGTAAGTCCTTGACGAGCTACTGGAACGGCATCTTTCGTTGGCTATCAATGATAACTGGTTGCCTCACCACTCCTGACCTGGCGCTTGGACTTCTACTCATAGGCATAGACCGCTTCCCGGTGCCTTTCCGAGCACTGGTTGCCCACACATTACTGGCAGCTCAGCTTACAATCGTGAGGCATTGGAGAAGCTCAGTTAGTGTCTCTGTGAGTGAAACCCATCAAACTTTAGCCTTGCACTATGACCTTGAGAGACTATATGCGATCAAGAGTGGTACCTTAACCTCCTTCCACAAAAAGTGGAAATGGTGGACTCCTAAGCTATAACGATGTGTGACTTTCCCTTCTTTCCTTCGATCTGCCTTCTCTACCTCTTTCTTTCTCTTCCATCTACTACCCCTGCTTCAAACAGTCTATGACTATTGTAAGAAGTGATGATGGATAGTAATTGTTACCGAGGTCCCTACAAGAGTATTGACCTTAGCTTAACAATAACAAACGTTTCTCTCTTCTTTTTATCTTATTTGAGTATTTTGTCTCATCTGTACTGTTGTTGCACTACCCATGCTTGTTGTTCTGAAAAAAAAATACTAATAAAAACTATTTTGGAAAAAAAAAAGGTAAGAAAGGAGCAGATAGGCCCAATAAAGGACGAAAATGGGAAGTTACTCACAAGTGACAAGGAGAGGGCCGAGGCGCTGAACAATTTTTTCTCCTCAGTATTGTTGTGGAAATTTTATTAGGATGTGTTATTAGTGTATTGTAATGTTTTGTCAACACTCAGCAGGGAAACGGGTTCGATGTATGTGATAAAAATCATAGTTCAACCGATAATATACCACAATGGTTGACGGAAAGCAGAATAGAACATAGACTTAAAATGCTCAATGCAAATAAAGCAGTTGGACCAGATAACCTTCACCCCAAGGTACTTAAGGAATTAAGCCAGGTTATAACAAGACCATTATTCCTAATTTTTAAGGAATCCTTAGTGACTGGTAGGGTACCATGTGATTGGCGGAGGGCTACGGTAGTTCCAATATTCAAAAAGGGGGCTAGATGCCAACCAGGGAACTATAGGCCGGTCAGTCTAACATCGGTAGTTTGTAAACTGTTAGAAGGTATAATTAAGGACTATTTGGTAAAATTTGTTAAGGATAAGGGCATAGTTAATGACAATCAGCATGGGTTCAGGAAAGACCGTTCCTGCCTGACTAACTTGCTAACTTTTTATGAGGGGGTAAGCAGAGATATGGATGGAGGGAAGCCGTTATATGTGGTATACCTGGATTTCTCAAAGGCATTTGATACGGTACCACACAAGCGCTTAATTCACAAGCTGAGGGCTATGGGCATAGATGAGGTGGTGTGTACGTGGATAGAGAACTGGCTACGGGAACGTGTCCAGAGAGTATCTGTAAATGGCACCTTTTCGGACTGGGCTAGTGTAATGAGCGGTGTGCCTCAAGGATCTGTGCTGGGTCCGATACTGTTCAACCTATTAATTAATTACATCGGAAAGGGAATAAATAGCCATGTTTCCGTGTTTGCAGACGATACGGTACTAGAAACGGATCGTGACAATATAACATTGCAGGAGGACCTGGAGTGGGCGGAGTGGGCAATACTATGGCAGATTAGGTTTATTGTCGATAAATCCAAAGTAATGTACTTTGGACATAAAAATAAACAAATAGGCTTTACAATCATGGGTATGCCGCTAGGGAAGTCAGAAATAGAAAAAGATTTGGGGGTTATTGTAGACCACAAACTGAATGGTAGCTTGCAGTGCCAAGCTGCGTTCAACAAAGCTAGCAGGGTCTTGTCCTGTATTAAGAAGGGGATGTATTGCAGGGAGAAGTCTATAATTGTGCCTCTATAAGTTCCCACTATTTTATTTGCTCCTATTTTTCATTCTTAGAGTTTCTTTTTATGCTAGCTTACAGAGATAGCAGTCTCAGATCTTAGGTTTTTCCGGGACTGGATGGAGTTTTAAGGAGTAAGAACCATGGTTAAGTTTGCTGTCTGTGTCCCCATTTGGAAGATTTTCTCTCTCTGTGGGTTTATTTATAACCAATTTGCAGAGTCATTTGCCCTATGAATCTTTATGAACTTTTATTTTATGTGAAAAGATGCAAAAGCAAATGTTCTTAGATATACAGTATAGTGTTCAGCCATAACTGAGAGGTGGACCACTGAGAGGTCAAAGGAATAACATTGTTTATTTCCTTACAATGATACCTGGAAGTGGGTAGGATATACTAGGCAGCAAGTGAACATTTTGTCCCTAAAGTTTATGTGTTGGAAGCAAATAAATGGACGAATGTAAGGATTTTAGCAACTTTGACAAGGGCCAAATTGTGATGGCTAGACGGCTGGGTCAGAGCAACTCTAAAACTGCAGCTCTTTTTGTAGTTCGACAAAATAGAAGAGCTACTGTAGCTTAAATTGCTAAAAAAGTTAATGCTGGTTCTGATAGAAAGGCCAGACGTGTCCGCTATTCATCAGCTTGGCCAGTATAATTTTTCTGCTCCCAAACACTCAGCAGCCATTTGTATTTTTTTAACATATTATTTTCAGTATAGTCACGGCACCTAATGTCACTGTATTGCATGTGGAAAGGGACAGGCTGTGAAAAATAATTGCAATCAGCAGGATTGGCAGTAAGAAATATATAATGTGAAGAACCACAAGTAACCTGTTATCGCTGTAGTGCATATGGACAGGGCCAGGCTGTAAAGTGGCTGCAGGACATCAGCAGTATTACATTGTAAAAACCCTTCCTTCTCACACCCTCAAGTTTTCCAAGATACACAGTTTTTTTGCTACCTGCAGGGCATTCAGTAAACGTTTATATCTACTTAACCACTTCATGCGGGTTCATATAAATACACATCATGCGCTTGAAGTGGTAATACCAAGAACATGGCTGCTGCTGCTTGGTATCCTTTTAAAAACAGCAGGCGAATGCCGTTTATATGCAAGTGATCCGGCAACTATACAGCCGCCGGATCATTTGTACCGAGCGGCGCTGTGTGGCCCCCTTTTCCACCGCTGCTTGCACCACCCACCAGCACAGTGGGAGTTCCCTGGCAGATCGGAGGGAAATCAGCAGGCTTCTAGCCGCTGATCTCTCCTCCGATCACTGGATGTGTATTGCATCACTTCCGATGTCACTGTGCACATTCTCCTGGCTCTTAGAGCCAGGAAAAAAAGCTGGTGAAGCAGATATCTTAGAGGGGGGGCTAGCTTATCCAAAAGACTATTTATTTGCCCTTTTAAGCCAGGTGACTTAAGTTCAAAGGTCAGAAGGTGCGTTACATTTAGTTTGTTACTATGGTGGTGAAATCCTGCATTTATTTAATGGCTGATTTTTAGCTGATTTTTTTTAGCTTTTCAGTCGTACATTCCTTCAAGACAATTTTCTTTAGATTTATAGCACCATAACAATATTTATACAGGTGGAATCTTTATCAAAGGTTCAAGGAGAGCCAATGCATATTGGCTCAGTTCATCGCGGCTAATAATAAATCTATATAAACAGGCAGGCTTTGCCTCAAATCCATGGTAGACCGAGAGTAAATCCAAACCCATCCCGTGTCTTATTCAGATCTACAGAGAGTACTTGATTGCAAGTATTTCTTGAAAAGGATGTTTTACAAAATATTAGATTATGTCCTCACTATTTACATTTGATTATTTATAAGACTTCTTAAACTGAACTCAAAACTTAAAGCTTTGTTGTCTTATAGGGAACATCTGGAAGTGTTAATTGTACTTAAGAATTCAGCTGAAAGATTTACCTTTTGTCTGAGAAATAGCAGTGCACTTGTGTTTTTTTTTAGGGTGCTTAAAGTGCCAGAGGTGTGTCAGACCTCTTCAAGTTGTGGCTGCTTTTCTAAGGAAAACAAACTCTAAGCCTTTGAGCACCTTTGGTTTCAAATCACCTAGAATATATTTCGCTATTTATTTAGCTTTTAAGTCATAAATATAAAGCAATTTGAAGGAATGTACAAACACCACAACCATCTTTATACAGTTGGAATATTTATCAACAGTTCAAGGACAGCCAATGCATTTTAGTTCCCTTCATCAAGGATAATAATAAATCTATATGAATTGAATAAAATGTAGAATATACATTTCCTGTCTGTTGTTTTTCTGGCCAGAATATAACCTGTTTGATCCAGGTTAACTCACTTTGGGAGTACTTAATTGAGACATAAAGCTAGGAGAGCATTAGGTGGCAAAATAATGGTTAGGTTTTGGAATTATAATGACTGAGGTCCTGAGAATCTACCTGATGGTTCTTTATGGAATTTAAAGCATAAAGCCAGTTTAAGTCACAGTAGATTAAGAAATTGAACTACAAATTCATGAATCTATCCAACACTTTTGCTTTGGATGATCTTAATAATTTTATAGACGTTTTGCTTTGCAAATAGAGAATAAAATACTGAAAGAAGTTATCTATTCTGGTATAGGTTTTGGCAAAAAAAGTATGATTATTTTTGTATACTACTCTGCCATCATACAGTATATAAACATGTAATCGTTTTCAAATGTATTTAAAATATGTGAATTTTAAATCAATTTATATTATAGATCAGGTTATATATGGGAGAGGGTGCGGCCTGGTTTGGATAACTTGTGTGCAAGGAGCAAATACTTTCTGTTCCTTTTTAGTAAAATAGTTGCCTTATATAATGTAGGCTTTTTTGTATAATTGGTTTAAGCTTAAGGCACAGCTAAGACTGTAGTGTTATCCTAAACCAAACTGCTACTCATGTGTTTATTTTTAGCTCCCAGATTACCTGGGTAAAAGCTACACTTTTACTATTTCGCTTCTTTATAATTTGAGGCAATTTGGATCAATATATATCCTTATTTTTTTGTGCAGCCCATTTTGCCAACTCTGAGGGCTCAGTGCAGGTATAATTACAAAATATGATATTATGCTGAACAATTCTCATGAATATTATTGGACCTAAAAGCAATGATTCATTAAGTTCCCATTGTTATAGTGCTGAGATTTGGAAAAAAGAATAATAACAATAATGTACCATGGCATAGTCAAACAAAGATATTTCTGAATACTCTAAAATTCTGAACTTTGGTAAAGAAGAGTTTTAGCAAGATGTTAATCTACTCTGATGTGGGACTTTTGGGGGGAAAGAGTAGAATGTGTGTCCCTACCTCCATAGGTATAGCACTCTCCATGAATCGCATACATTAAACTCAATGGTAAATTATTTAAACCCCTTTGAATATGGTAGTTGTAGTCACCAGAGAGTATATGAACTACCATCTGTTGGAGCATTGAAGTCCCCTCTCATAATGATCATACCATGGTGCTGTTCCCAAAAGATTTTGGAAATAAAACAAAAATAAGACTTCTCTCTGCCATTAGTACATAAATATTTAAAGAAGTAATTAGTAGCCAATGAAATGTTAGTTATAACTAGAAGCTCGGAATCTTTAAGCACACCTAACCTTCACCATGGGAAAAATATTAAACAAAAGCCACTTGGTCACTACAGGACAAAATAGTGACATAGCAGTCAACAAAAGGAACCCCAGTGCCCACCTGGAAGTGTCAAAAAGCCAGAGCTCTTGAAAAGAGAAAAGATTTAAAGTGGAAGTTAAGTCCCATTAAAAATAAAAATTTGACTGGTAGGATTTTTTGACAGAAGGGATTCTCTATGTCTCTTCTGTCATAATTGCATCTTTCTGTTTGTAAACATGTGTGTACGCTGAGCTGCACATGTGCAGTTTAGTGCAAGGTTCTGAGATGAATGCATGGGATTTACATCATCCTGGTCTCGCCAATCAAGAGGCCTGAAGATGCAAAACCTGGAAGAAGATAGTAGAGCCAGCATCAGAGCGGGGCTGTGTCGCAGCACTGGAGGGGGTCACATGCAAGATAAGTCTGCCATAATATGCTAAATGCTGTGCATGCTAGCACATTATTGAAAACACCTCCTGGGTACCTAACATTTTACACACAGGAAAGGTACCGTATATACTCGAGTATAAGCCCTCCCGAATATAAGCCGAGGTACCTAATTTTACTACAAAAAACTGGGAAAAAGTATTGACTCGAATATAAGCCGAGGGTGGGAAATGAGGCAGCTACTGGTAGATAGATACCAATAAAATTACATGAATATTTATTTAAAAGAAAAATAACCTAGCTCTGTAAGTGGAAAAGGGGGTACAATTTAATTATAAAATGTACTTATAAAGTGTGCTTTTGGGTTCATTTTTTATGCATGCAATGGGCCTAGATAGACCTTTTTTTAAAATATCTTTTGACTTCCCAAGTAATATGTAAGGGATAATGACCAAATGGGATAATGACAAATAATAGCTGCATTGCCATGTAGACACCATTAATTTAACATGACACAGCAAAGTATACACTGCATTTCTCTTTAGCCATTCACACATACTTTTTGGGAAATTTGGTGTGTGAATGTGTATGTATATAGATAGTCAACCAGACATGCATGGAATTAGAACAATTTGGGAGGGCTGTGGGCATTTTTTCCCATCTCAACATTTTCGGAGTAGTTTTGAGTTAACAAAAGATGTATCAAGCTCCCATGATAAATTAGGAGTATTCCATATTTTGTTTTTTGTGTGTGCAATATACAGTGAGGTAGATAAAGGTGGATAAAGACTCATCATTTTCAGGATCCCAGGTGGTGGGCTGTGTATTAGTTGGTTAGTTTGTGATTTTACCAGCTCCTTTTTTTAAACAATATTCTGCTTAGCTGTTAGGCCAAAGATGTTCTTTAAATGGTTTATGTCATGAAGCACATGGAGCTCCTTCATTAGAGAAGAACTTAATTGGGAAGTACAAACTGTAATACCGCCTAGATCACTGTTTCCTGTGGTTATATGCACCTGGGTTTAGCCACATTTTTATGTGTTGCATGTGTTTACATGCATTTAGCTATGTAAGACCAGGCTAAGCAGTCCCAGGAGAAAGATAAAACTTGTTTGTTTAACTACAGCTAAACTAATTGCACCTAAGCATTGGTAAATGTCTAGGTATGCATTCAGCCATAGCAAAGCATAACATGTTTTCAGGTTCATTTAGCTCCAAACATACCTAGAAGCATGTATCCTAATTTCCATGTGCATGGGACCTAAGACTTGGATGGAAGTGTTCATTCCCCAACTCTTGTGTCACAAAGTAATTCCAAGACACTGACCCAGTGCATAGATTTTGCTTATCCCATAACTAGCATGTGGCATGAGTCAGGAAATAGCTATTTCAGAGCCTTGCAGGATATCAATTTTTCCACATTCATTGTAACTACTTTTTAGCACTATTAATATTTTAGTAAGTTATGCTAAGCCTTGGGTAATGCTATTCATCACATGGCACAACAAGGTAGCACTAAATCTGTATAATACGAAGATGTTTGAATATTTCAGGGAATGTGCTTTTACTATAAGGTATCTTTAGTTTAAAGTGATGGCAGGTAGAGTGGCACAAAGTAGCAGAATCTAAAGGGTCACATTCCAAAAACTTTATAATACCTTATGTCAGGGGTGGCAAACTCAAATTCATCGGGGGCCGCATCAGCAGTATGGTTACCCTCAAAGGGCCGGTTGTATAGGACTATACATCTACTCTTTATTATCATAAATAGTTGCCTCTGCATTCAGTTGCTATACATTACACATTACAAGGTCCGGCGGGCCGGATTCGGCCCGCGGGCCTTGTGTTTGCCACCCCTGTATTATGTGATAGAATTATGTTCAGGCTTTAACATTTTATAGAGTACAAGAGAAACAGAAGCAGGGGACAACTTCTGATCATATCATATCTGGTAGCCCTGCTCAGAGTTTCAGAGGATTGGAAAAAGATTTAGCATCTGATTAAATGATATTAAAATTTGGAACAACCTATATTAAACATTGATGATATACTGGCTGCACATTTTAGGAGAATTCAGTTTGAAATGGTTACATTTCAAGAATAGGTAATGTATTCCTACTTAAGAGAAACAATCACAAGTTATAAATAAATTGAAAAGTAAAAATTATGAAATTACTTCATTACATTACAACTATATAGGTGGGGTTGAATTGTAGTCAAGAAGATAACAATTTATGTGATATACTTTAATACAATTTTAAAGATTCAGGAGCAGATAAAATTGTGGCTTCTGAATGTTAGTATCATTAAAAAGGAAATGGAATGAAATTCCACATATAATGAATAATATCATGACAAGGTAGCAGAACATCTACAGGTGCTGGTAGTGCTGATAGCTGCAGAGTCTTGCAATGATGCAGCCGATTTTTTTTTTTTTAAGCAGCTATTGTATTATTTACAGGGTTATTCACTCAGCTGCCGAAGGCAGGGGAGTGAATAACCGAGCTGAAGTGAACAGAGCCAAATGACGTTTGGCTATTCACTACGGCTCAGTACGGCTGAAATCAGCCATACATCTGCTCTGTACGACTGCCTTTGGTCAGCTGAACATGCTCTGAGCCGAAGTGCAGAGGGAGTTCGACGCTCCGGCAGCTCACTCGCCCCTATTCTGGTTCCAAACGGCAGTGAGTGAATAGCAGAATGCTGCCAAGTGGCATTCTGCTCAGCTATTCTGCTCGGTAGCTCCGTGGTACTGAACAGAATAGAAAATCAGTGAAAAGAGTGGGGGGAAAGGTTGACATTTAAAAAAAATGTAAACAAATAGTAAAATTAAAAAATAAAGATTTTTTTTTTAAAGAAAAGAAAAATGAAAAACAATTGGGCGGAGCTAGCAGTGACAGCTAGCTCCGCCCAACTGTTTCCTATTGGCCGGCACCTGCTAGAGTACAGCAGCGCATCGGTTCAACTAAACCAAAGGGTTCTGTCGGCCGAAGAGAGCCGAAAGACCAGCCGAAGCTATGGCTGTATCCTTCGGCTCAATAGCGAATAACCCCCTTAGTGTCCACTAGCAAAACAACAATGGTGGTAATAGTGGAGTATGTCTTTGGTTTTGGGCAGCAGAAAGTTACAGGTTATGCAAGCCTCATTCATTTTGAACAATATCAAGCTCTTGATGCTTGCAGAAAACAGACATCTGTTTAGTCTCCTCAAAAATACCCCATCAAACAGAATGCTGGAATGTGGGGAGTATAGCAGCGGTGCCCATATAATATCTACGGTATGTGCCACTTAACTAATGTCTGTATAGATGTTTATTGTATTAAATAACTATCACCTATTATATTAGCGGTTAACGAAATGTTCAGTTACATGTAGTTAGGCCTTGCTAAGCAGCCATAAAAGCAGTGGGCTGATGTGTGATCCCTAGCTATTACACAAGTATTCCTCTATTTCTTTGCGGGTAGCCTAGCAATAACAGAGATAATAGAGTATTGTAAAAGGGAGTGTGGCAAACAACTGAAGAAAGCATTCAAAGTCCATAATGGGCATAGGGTGACAGTTACTCCAGTTGTAGAACGAGGGAGAAGATCGTGCAGCTTTGTGCTTCTGTGATGTAGGCTAGTCTTATTTTTCAACAGCAATTATGTGCAGAGAATATGTGCCATGTGCAAAAGATAGTGGTGTAGCATGTGACACATACAAGACAGATGTGTTTAAGTTATATGTATATACAAACTTTAAAAAAATTTCTCACATTACGGTTACATTATATAAAAAATGTGCCAACAGGCAGGCTTTTTAACGCAAAAGAGACATAAGATTTATTTTCTGCAATAAATTACTCTTACCTGCTTGTTCACAATTTCTTGACACTGTACAATGAGCTGCTCATGTACAACTCAGACTACAATTCCAGCACCTCCCGGGCACCGGGATAAATCCACTCTCACACATGCATGTGCGTCGCCAAACCCAGTAGGAAACTGAGCAAAACTGTTGGCACCAGTGAGGGAGCTTGTGGACATCATTTCACTGTAGGAGAGGTTAGTATAACCCCCACTTTAAAGAACGACTCCACTCTTGTTAAAAAAATCCCCTCTGAGTGATCAATGTACAGTACAATGGTTTTAACAAACTTTCTTACAGAATCCTACTTTTTTCTGTTCAGGAGAAATATCTGTTTGTTGCAGCATGTCCTTTCCAAACTGATTCCTGAATAGGAGGGTCTGGGTTCATTATAATCATATGTTGGACTTTCTGTGTTGTAATAAGGAAAGGGGCATGCTGACATCCCTTTTGAAATAATTACCCTTTGGGAATATCTCACCATTGTCACCAACAATGAAATGCTTATTGCAAGGGATGCCTAAAATGTTACTTGTGCCTTAGTGCAGCCTTCTGGGGAAATCAGTAAGCCAATCACAGAAGCAGAAAATGAAATTTGCAGGGGTGTCTCAGGGATGCCATATTGCGTTGTATTTTTGACAGTGTTAGACAATTACAGTGTTTGCCATTTTAAATGTTAATATCATTTTTAATAACATTAAATTACAAAATGGCATGTGCAGCAATTATAAACGCAATTTTTTTCAATTTTGTAATTTTTGTAACCCACATGCCATCCACCGGCCGTAAACATACAACCGGACGAGAGCTTTCTAGATGCGGATGGGTGTTTTAAAATGTGCTTTTCCTGTGTGCACGAGCAGGAAACTGTAATTATTTGAAACACCCAGTGATGCCTGTTTACATACAAGCGTTCAGTCAGCTGTAGAGCTGCCCGATTGCTTGCATTTTGTGGCACTCCATGCACCCCCCCCCTCCACCGCTGCAGATCCCGGTACCAGCACGGCAGCTCTGTGAATGGAGATCGGAGGGAGATCAGTGCACGAACTCCCTCTAACCTCCTCCCCATTCTCTGAATTCAGGAGTGATGTATAATATATCACTTCCACATTCAGCTGTCATTTTCTGGCTACAGAAGCCAAAGAGAAGCTGCTGAAAAGGAATTTCCATCAAAAGATGTCCCCTTACCACTTGCTATGGGGACAACTCTGACATTTTGATTATCCCCTTACTTTCTTACTCATTGTCAATGGTCCCCAATACTAATACTGGCTCACCCCAGTGGTGACACAGACTGCAATAACAATGATTGATTGGGGGTCTCTACTATATCCAAATATTTGTAAAAAAAAGTGTACTTAGAGAAAGATAAAGGGATACAAATGTGTAAACAGTCTAAGAAAAAACAAGTACACATTACTTTAACTGTATAAATGTCATTACATTTATCCCTGGTGTTGGGATTCTACTACTGAAACACACATGTGTAATTAGAGAAGAATTATAATGAATTGGAATTAACATTGAAAGATGTTACAAATACAAAATATGGTGGCTTATTTACTCTTATTGCATATATTACCAAAAGCTAAGGGAGTTAGGTTTAGTTAGCCCCTAGCTAATACTGTGCACAAGCAGATGTAACTTCTTTAAAATTTAGATAAGACACGGGGGCGTGGCCTGACACAGGACCAAGATTCTCCGGTACCTGGGCTCCTCTTACTAAGCTACTTTCTCGATATCTACTGAGTTTCCACCATCTAAACCATGAGGAGGACTGGAAAAGCCACTCAGGCGACCAAGGCTCCTCGAGATTCGGGAACACAACTTGGCCGTAACCTTCCAGACATGTTCCGATCCCAACCGTCGAGACGCCACGTGGAAGACACGGCGCCATCTCCCTCCACCGGGGACTCCCCTGGCAGCAGTCCGAGCAGAGACCCATTGGGGGATCCACCTCACCTGCACCCCGAACTGCTCACGTTGATGGGCCAGATGCCCCGAATGTCGGATCTCTCCTCCATAGCTCTGGACATTAAATCTACGCTGTCGGGGGCAATATCAGAGCTGAAGGCCGACATACACACCCTGACAGATCTCATCCAGATGATGGAACGGGAGACCGCCCGCAACTCCTCTACTATCCGGCGTGTTCAATGCACGACTACCCTCCATAGCGCCGACTAATGGAAATGCATCGTCACCAAGAGGATCTCGACAATAGGGGCCACCGACACAACCTGAGGGTGAGAGGCATTCCGGAAACAATCGAGGCCTCGCAACTAGAACCAGCCTTAATGCACATTTTCAACGATCTGCTCGACCGCCCACCAGAATCGCCGGCTCCCATGGAACGGTTCCATCGGGCCTTAAGGCCTGAAGGAGGCGAAGCAGACCCGCAGCTGCTCCTCTTCCAAAACTCAGAGATCCAATTGTTTCAGGACCTCTCACTCTTCCAAAACGCAGAGATCCAATTGTTTCAGGACCTCTCACACATCACCCTGCAACACAGGAGAGCTCTGCGCCCCTTGCTACAGTTACTACTCTCCAGTAACATTCCCTACAGATGGCGGTTCGCGTTTGGCCTAGCGGCCACCCACTCAGGCCGTACATGCCTTCTCACGGTTCCGGCGGATCTGCAATGCTTCTGTGACCAGCTACATCTCCCGCTCATAGACCTCACGGATTGGTACGAAGCCTTCCGGGTCCCAGATGGTCAATCTCCTGCTCCCTCATCTACTCCTCCGGACCGTCGGCACTCCAACACCCCGGGCTGCTCAGGGGAGAGCTCCCTAGGCCGTCCTGAATCGAGATACCGCGACAGCCCATACACCGCTGATAGGCCGGCTGGCCCGAGGCGCTCATCGTGCTCTCCGTGACCACCATTACCGTCTGTCTGGACTTGGCTTCCCCTCAACGAGACTACAGGTACTATACCCCAGTGTTCAGACACTACCCTGTTCTTTTTTTGTTTTCTTTTTTTTCCTTATTTTTCCCGAGCTGGAACTATAGACCTCCCCGCACCAGACTGGCTCTGGCCTACACGGCGGGAAAACAATACTGTTACATACCAGAACTTAAACCCTCTTGTGTCTTTTTTCTTTATTCTGACACGAGCATGTCAGAATAGAGAAAAAAAAAAAAGAAAAATTCCCATTCAAAAGCATTGGGATTGGCTATTTCAATTTGCAATAGCCAATAGTAAACCCCCAATGCTTTCGAATGAGAATTCGTCTTTTTTTTTCTTCTGTTTTCTGACATCGCTCCGTGTCAGAATAAAATGTTATTTTCCCCTAGAGGTATATTTTTCCTAAGAAGCTGACATGATGAGATGAGGTTAATTTTGACAAAATGTCAGGCAAGGCACTGCATCATTTTTGATAACCGTGCTGATAAACGTAACCCTAGCTAGGTTATTTCGGCCCCAGAAAAAGCTTGGTTATTGGTAGAACCAATGATTGACTGTGTTTGCCTAAATGCCAGCTGCTGAATCTCTTTCTCTTGAAATCACGTGACTAATCCCTAGACATTTGGTAATGTCAACTAGAGGAAGATCAATGCTATAGATCTTTTTTTTTTTATTAAATACATTTTGAACCTTCTAATGTCTTACATGACCTGATTATACACCTTTCTTTTTTGTTTCCAATAAGTGGTAATGAACAAAATGTACCAAATGTCAGTAAGGAAAACAAACAAATATAAAACAAAAAGTATTTTGGAAAACACAGACTGTATTATGTTTCTTTAGTGAAAACAAAAGCTTACAGCAATAATATTATTACCTGAATAACATAACTGAACAATGCCAGTGTCTCTTGCCCTCTTTTCCTGCGGTGCAACCTTTACCTAATAAAATATATGACTCATTTTTATGAGGCTTCTTCTAAAACCAATAATGTAATATATTGGGATTTGCTAATATGAACTGGAACCCTGCTGGTAACACAGTACATATTGTTTTGAAGAACTTAGCTAACTCTGTATTAAATTTCAATAAGAAAACAAACATGTTTTGTTGACTTGAGTCACCTCTTATTTACATTTTATTAACTGAAATGTACTGAGCAGATTACCGAGCACCTCTGTTAATCTCTGACATGGCAAATGAAACGTTCATTGATGTTATTCTATTTTTGCTGACTTTATTATTAATTCATCATTTGAGAAAGTCAGTTTCATAAAGCAAGGCAGCAGTTTATTAAATAACAGCTGTAAAATATATTTATGAAATAGTAATTGTTGTTCAATAACTTCTTCTGCTTCTTTCTGCAGCAAAATCCATACATGTAGCAAGAGAAACATGTTGTTAATACAAATTGACACAACAATGTATTTTAGGTTAAGGAAATAATTTAATAGCAGACTGCCAAAGCCATTGGATCTGAAAATTGCATTGGGATTCCTAAACTAAAGAAAACACACTCAAAACTCAGAGAGCTTAAACCTACCTGCTGTGTTTCTTTTTTCTTTTCTTAGATTTCTTGCCTTTTTTCTCTTCCTCTCCATTGCTCAATTCTGCCTTAACATACCTTCCATTATCCCTAAAATTGTCAAATTGCAAACAAATATGGGTGTATTATGTTTTACTTTGACTACTGTCATCTAGTCAGCTTAAAACATAACCCCAGGCAGATATAAGACATGCACATGAATGCAGCTTTGTATTTATTAATATATTAGATAACATTTATAAATATATAATTGCATTTATTTTTTTAAATGCAAGCATATTACATACCTAAATTTGACTTGGATAGGAGCAGAGTGGACAAGAGAGTAGAGTGAAAGAGAAATGAACTCATTAATGTATTGCTTCACATTTCACTGAACAGTCACAGGGACACAAGCTGTACGTGTTACTTTACTGCAGCTGAGAAAAGGTCTCTTTTCCTGCTAGATAGGACTGTTCTTTGTGTTAGAACTGTGTAAACCTAAGGAATAGATGGACACAAATACAAATCCTTTGGCAGGCAAAACAGTTTGTCTGGAGTTCAGCCTTAATGCATGAAAGGGATGAGTATTCTGACGTGTGTTTTTAATACAAGAGATTCATGATAGATACATAATTAAATGTTATATACAGTTAATTATGTTGAAAAAAGCTCAATCTACCACTTTTAATAAATGCAAGCCATGGCTTTAAAGCCCAATGCTAGGCTCCGAGTTACCCCATAAAACTGCCAATCCTTGTGACTCTCAAACTTTAATATCTATTTTTTAATATACTTCCTCTTTGCCTCTTTTTAAGGCTGGCAAGTCCTTGCTGATGCAAAGAACCATGTTGAAATTTTTATATCATTGTTACTCTCTGCACCAGTAAAGTGTTAATGAAGGACACAGTGTTAACACTCACACATGCACTGCCTTCACAGTATGTCCTAAACCTTCCAAGTGATGCTGGGGTCATTGAACAAAAGAGACTGATAACTTCTTGTGGTAAAGAAGAGACACTATGCTTGGGAGGGGTTGACTGCTCCAGACTGAAAATGAGCATTGCAGCCTGAGCTACTCTTATTTGTCTTTAAGATTGCATGGGGATCTTACATCTAAATTTAGTCCAGAGTTGGCAAGAATGGGGCAACGATGCTCTCCTAAAACTCCAGCAACTGGTCTCCTTAGCTCCCAGACGATTACAGAATGTTGTTGAAAGAAGAGGGGATGATACAACGTGGTAAACACTGTCCAAAAATATATATATTTTTAAATGGTAAATTTTCTCAGGTTAAACATTTGATATGTTTTCTTTGTTCTATTGTGAATAAAACATGGGTTTATGAGATTTGCAAAACATTGCATTCTGTTTTTAAGTAGATTTTACACAGTGTCACAACTTTTGTGGTATTGGGGTTGTATGTACAAATGTTTAATAAATAAACCTGTTAAAGATATCTATATTTTATTGTATCCATATTTAGTATCATATATTTGTGGATTTCACTTAAATGGTGTGCTAGTGGCGTCCTTTTGAAAAATCAGTTCATATTCCTTCACACTAATTGGTCATATCCCTTATTGTTACTTTTGTGATCTGCTTGTGCCAACAACTGTTGTGGAAAAACTAATGTAATTGTTTTGGCTAAGCTATCTTGGCATGTTAAAGAGGTAACTATATAGACTATCTTTAATATCTTGTGTTCTTTAAACTTATTTTTACTAGTCAAGACCGCTATAAAGGTAGTAATCTTGAGTTTATACCATTCACATGGATAAACCAATTCATAGTTTGCCCATAATAGATGATATGCTAACTATTTATTTAATGTCATTATTCCTCATTATATTTATTTGAATTGCTAACAGGGGTAAATATTTGTTACCTCTTCTTACTTATTTTCACCATTTAATTGAATGTCTATGACAGACACTGGGTGTGGTAATAAAGACTAAACACTTAGCTTTCAGTGAAATATGGCTGTTACTTAAAGTAGAACTGTGGCCAGGTTATGGACATTCATATACATGCATATTATTAACAAGCAGTGAATACGCTTTAAAAAACAAGCCGTCTGTTAAAGATGACACTGTGGAGTCAGAGCCGATTCACACTAAGCCAATCCATTACAGTGCAATTTATGCAAATGCTTTAACGTGTGTTATGTCACACGTTAAGTGTGTTGTGTTAAGGCACCACAATATATCAATAATTCAGCCTACATCATTTTGCATAGTGTAGTGCAGAGTAGTGTGTTGCCATGTACTGCAGTATGCTTCCATGCAGGTGCATTGGAGTGCCACTGAAAATGAATGGATGGCCACAGTTTGACTTAATGATTAATGAAATTTCCTTTCCTTACCCGTTTTTTCTTCTGGACTTCTGTGAATGAACTTCTGCATTACTTTGGTTGCAGCAGCAATTGTCCTCTTTCCTTTTGTCGTTTATGATAAACCAAATATCCTGAACCATCTTATGTTCCTGAAGATTTTGTGGTGATTTAGAAATCCCACTAACAAGACAGAAATAAGTAATAATAATTAAACACCAATAATGTACTCTCTGTAAGATATTATCTGAATTTTCATTGTAAACCAAACATAGTTACACAACTGTTGAGCTGTGGGTTCCATGGGATGGAAATGGTATTTCATTAGAAATATAACTATGGCACTTGTGTTGTTAAATGGCTATTAAAAAAACCCACAAAATTAATTCCTCCTTTTTGTTTGTGTATAATATAATGCAAGGTTTTATCTGAGTGCTTTATTGTTGACCTTTCAAGATAATTAAATCCCATTTGAATTAGCATATTTTAATTGAAAAATACTCACTTGCCAAGCCAACTTTTTTTCAATCATATAATACAGTAGACATTTCTTCCAGCAATGTAGAACGTTTTCCGTTCTCAGAGTATAATTGCCAAATTTTTTAATTCATCTGTTCTGATTTTTTTCCCTTTTTGTGAAATGTTGGAACCATTCTTCAGAGCCTTAAGTCTATTTTGCTAAGATAGTTTTAATTGCCTAAGTTAAAATAAGAACATGCTCACTGAAAACACAAATATATGCCCTAAAGAGTTTAGAAGAAAATAACTCAGTCTGTCTTAATTATAACCTGGGAGAATAGAATTCTTTTCACTCAGGCATCCATATATTTTATGCAAAAAATCCATACAATGCCAAGTTAACCGAAAAAATATAAAATATTTATTTATATTTGTTCCACAAACCTTGATTTTTTGTGTATGAATATTTGAAGTTATATTGATTGATTGCTTAAGGCTCATATAGAAAGTTTGGTCTTGCACATCAGAACAATGTTTGTAATAAGCATGTGTTCAATATTGTATCTGTTTTTTTTAACTGCAAATTTGCATGAAGAATGTGATTAAATTGCGGAACTGAAGTATTCAGCTGTAGCAACTTAAAGGTGTATTTTATTAAAGGTGAACTATTTTGTTAAATAAGAAAATAAAACCAAATTCATTTGGCACAGCAAATAATCCATGAAAAAAACTATGGAAGGGTTGTGACAGTAGAGGTACACTCTTTTGGATTGATTGTGAAAGGTTGTGAACATCTATCAGATGTTTACTTCCTCTTCTGTCTGCCACCTGTCAGATGGCCAGGAAGTGATTCAAATCTTCCCAAAAGCAAAACAGACAACACAAGCCTGGAAGGGTTTAAACGTTCTGCCTGGAATTGGGCTTTAAATTATGCACCATTATGCAGGCCATAAAGATAAGTGAATAGGTCTGAGTTAAAAATTGAAAAATAAAAAAATGTTAAGAAAATAATAAAAAAAAGTAAAGAAAAAAAAACAAATAACAGCATGGGGTCCCCCTGCCAAACCATACCAGACCCTTTAGGTCTAGTAGGAATGTTGGGAGGGACCCCCAGTTAAAATAGAAATGTGTGGGGTGCCTGTAAGGAATTTTAAGAAGGAATCCCACCCCCAAAACAGGGGGGAAAACATGTGGACCCCCTTAAGATTCCTAACTAGATCCTTGTTTTGAGCACAGGCCTGGCATACCTTGGCACTGGTAGTAACGATGGGGACAAGGGCCTCTTCCCCACAAGTCCTGGGTCATTGGTTGTGGGGGTCTGCAGACGGGGGGCTGCTGCAGCAGACTGTTCTCCACCACTTGGGCTGTCATTGTGGCTCAGCTGAGCCAAAGCATATGCATTCGACTCAGCTGAGTCGCTAGGCTGCCTTCAGCAGATGTATGGGCTATTGTGAATAGCCCGTACAGCAGCCCTTCAGCTTGAATGAACCAAAGGGCTCCAGTGGCCGAAGTGAGCCAAAGGCTCAGCCAAAGCTACGGCTGGATCCTTCGGCTCTTTAGTGAATAACCCTCTAGATGTCAAGGAAGCCATACAAGGCTCATCATCAAGCATATTACACATGAGAGAATAAGCATATATAAGCCATTGACAGGCAAGAGAAAGTTCACAAATTCAGAACACTTTCATATAGTGCAGGTTATATCATCAACTATCAAAACACCAGAAAAAAAGTCACCTAAATGTAAGACATTTTCACATAAAACATATGATAAAAAGAAAAGGTGGGATTACACAAGAAAGAATAGATGGTGGAGGCAGAATTCAATAGATGTTGGATCGGCTGAGTCGAACTCCTTCTGCACTTTGGGTCGGCATGTGCGGCCGTCCCTAAGCCACCCAACTTACGGCTGATTTCAGTCGATATACGGCTGAAATCAGCCATACCAGCCGTACCAGCTTTAGGTCGGTCATTCACTCGGCTGCCTGCGGCAGCTTAGTGAATATATCCCTATGTGTGGTGTAACAATGGATCTTAACATCGACAGTAATAAATGAATCACAAGCATCAGAAGGTGAAACATATGGTTAGCTAAGAAATTACAATTAAAAAAGTCAATCAATAAGCACTTCAGAGTGAGCCATAATCCATAAATATGAGATAGATTTTTTTTAACTGATCTAAACAGCCCATATATGATATAATTTATTAGGAGTGTCTTGTTTGTCACAAATTAGTTCTTCCAGTAGTCTATAATGGTCAACAATGGTAGACCAAGTTTTCAGAGAAGGTTTCTCTTTGATTTGCAGAATCTGGGTATGTTCACTTTAGCAGCACTCAGTAAAAATGGAAGTAGGGAATTATTATAAAGGCTGGTTAAAAGGGCTGTATAACGAATAAGGTAAGTTTAGAGTTCAAGGCAGAGAGCAGAGTTAGTAATTTTCCAATAATAGTGGCAGTATAGGACCAGTAGTTTTTAATGCTAGAGCAGCACCATATCCCCTCCAGCATTTGTCAGAATAAGTTAGAAACATTAAGTGAAGCAATGATAGGGTCAAGTATAACTTTGTTAAAAGTTTATAATTGTATTCCTCCAATTTGGAGCTCAAAGAGGAGGCGTGGCATAGTTGCAGAAATTTAACTTTTTGTTCCATTGAAATATAGTGGTTAAGATCATGTTGCCATTTTCTGATCTAAGTCCAGAGATTCATATTGCAAGAGGATTTTAGGAAACTGTGAAAAAGCATGTTTTGGTGGGTCATTCCCATGCAGTAAATGTTCCAAAGGGTTCAGTTCATAGGTAGTGCGCATAGGTTTTAGGAGCGGGTTTATAAGATTGTAGATTTGGCGGCATAAATTTAAAGTATGGATACCCCATTGTTCTCTAAGGTCTTGTTGAAGACCGACGATGGAATGTCTCTCGACATCCTCAAGTCTAATACATCAAGTCTAATACATTGCATTAGATGTGATGACTCGCAGATCCTTAGACAACTGGACCGGAGGGGGGAGAGGTTGC
Source organism: Nanorana parkeri (assembly GCF_000935625.1). NCBI lineage: Eukaryota > Metazoa > Chordata > Amphibia > Anura > Dicroglossidae > Nanorana > Nanorana parkeri. The sequence goes on from NW_017307307.1 coordinate 137,444, forward strand.
AGGGACCAGTCTAGCAGCCAGGTGAGACTGAGCTTTGTGTGGGTATATCTTTGTTATTGTAAATGAGCACTTAACCCTTGCAGTGCATGGGTAGCCCCACTGCAAGGGTTAAGTTTTAGAGAACAGAAAAAAATGTGCTACCACCAAGAGGTGACCTGTCAGGAATTGTGGTTCCACGTGGGGTGTGGACCAAATGGGTTGGTAAATTTGGGCTGTGGAAGATGGGATATGTGAGGTCAATTGCTGGGACAACTCCGAGGTGGCTGGTATCGTGTTATCCGAAGGATGGCAGAGGCAATCAGAATGGGATACAAAAATTGTGAAAAAAATGAGAAATCAAAAACACGATGGTCAAATGTGTGGTAAATATCAACTCACCGTGAAGTAAGTGGTGACACAATGTCATCGTATAAGGGTTGACGTGATTTCCTTAGAATTCTAGGTGTTGTGGAATTCCAGGTTGATGGGTTCACTTTGAAGGGGAAGAAGTGATATCCGGGTATTGTACAGATATTTAGTGATTCTACATTGGTAACAGCGTTGAGTACTGTAATAATTGTCCTGAGCTAATTGCAGGGAATGCAGTGATGGTTTAACCCCAGTGGCAAGAGGGGTCAGTAATTCCAGTAATATTCCGAGCTTCTGAAGGGTTAAAGGAGAACTATGGGGTTAAGGCTTTTCTCCATAGTTCTCCTTAGGGTAACGGGAGGACACAAACTAGCATCCTCCCGTCATCCTAAGCTCAGTATACTGCGAGCTACAGCTCGCGGTATACTGAGACGCCACAGCTGAAGCGGATCCCGACAATTATGTCTGGATCCGCCCAGCTGCGTGAGTGACAGCTGGCTCTGCCTATAAAATTTCTGTTTGTGTGTGTATTTCTGTTTTTACATACTCCTATGTGTGTGTGTATTTCTGTGTGCGTATTTCTATGTGTGTGCGTATCTCTGTGTGTGTGTGAGGGTGTGCATATTTTGGTGTGTGAGTATGTCTATGTGTGCGTATTTCTTTGTGTGTGTATTTCTGGGTGTGAGTGAATATGTGAATCTGTTGGTCCTCTATGATTAAAATAAAAACATGCGGGGAAAACACACACACATATACCGACACTTCACACATATACACATGTATACATACTGCTATGACACACACAGAAACATTAACACACATGCCGACATCACTCACAGAAATCCGTATTCTTCACTTTTGCAAAGCTGAACGAAGGGAGCCCAAGCCAGCCGATGTATACTCGGCTGAAGTGAATAGCCAAACAGGGTTCAGCTCCCTTCAACTCGGCCTTTGGCAGCTTAGTGAATAACCCACTAAATGTCTTATAACAGTGGATCACAGGCATTGGGAGTGCAACTGGTGCACATATCCCCTCTGTAGTGAAGAACATTTTTAAACATCTGGTAAGAACAGTAGGGCTCCTGGCCAACGGTTTTTACTCTAATAAGTGGTTAAGCGGTCGTTTAGAAAAAAGAAACATGAAATGTGCATGTGTTGCATGTTATTTTTTTTCTTATTTTACTCAGAAATATACTTTTAAGTGTTTAATGTTAAACACTTGACTTCAATGTCAAGGTGCCCATACACTGCATGATTCTCGTACGAAAATTGCAGGAAATCCTGCGATTGTACGAGCATCGTGCAGTGTATGTAAGGCGTGCGACCGTCTTCCGTCGAACCAGCATGCTAGAAAACCCGCCGAGAATCGTACGATTAGTGGACTGCTGGTTCGACAACTGCCGAACAGGCCGGTGTGCGCACGCGCACACTGCCCGTTTGCAGTCATCGTAAGCCCGCCCCTCATTACAGTCATTGTAAGCCCGCCCCTCAGGGAGGCGGGCTTGCGATGATCGCAAGTACGATCTGCCTGTCCAAGATGGGCAGATCGTACGTTTTTTTAAAGTACTTTACAACCCTTGCAAGACAAAAGTCTTGCGAGGGTTGTAAAGTGTATGGGCACCTTCAGTTTAAACATTGTCAGCTGTATCGCAATACAATCATTAACCCACATGTATTAACACACTTCAGTATTATTTGAATGTGTTTAGCTTTACAAGGAACAAATTACAGTAATGTTACATTTAAAACGTTAGGCACCCTTTTAATCTACTCTTTTGAGAAGAAAATTATGTTAGGGAGGACTTGAAAACATTGTCTTAAGTGCTTTACATGTTACTGAACTCCTCGTGTCACTTCTTGCTAATAAACAAATCAAGATTAATGGATTAATTTACCAGATGGTTATAGAGCTATTAAAATGCAAATAGATGTTTTCTGTTGACTGTTTAGATTAGTATACAGTTATTCCATGTGTTCATGCATCTACAGACTTGGTAAGCATATAAAGGCATTAACAATATAGACAAGGTTTATTCAAACAACAAATCTGTCATCTGGCAATGTATATGTGAAACCTGCACTCAGTGTGGACATGCTCCCTTTAAAATGTTTCAAGAAACAGAACATTTCCAAGCCATTTGTCTGACATTTCTTTTAACAATGGTGTCCTGAAATTACATATCTGTTGTGAGTCTGCCCAAATGTCTCATGAGCCAGCTGAAATTATATATGATGGGCAATTTATGGGAATAGGCACTTCTACTGTCTTAATGCAGACTTATTTTTTGACAATATAATACTAAATTGAAGTAAATTATCTATTTACTTCAATTAAGGGGAGTTGAATGAAAGTTTTACAACATGCTATGACTGTGTTAGAATGCTGTGAACAGATATTAACATCTGAAAAACTCACAAGAGACTGCAGCAGTCCTAAGTTTGAACGTTTCATTCTGAGAATATCACATGCATGCTAATATGCACTAACTAATTATTTGATAGGAGCAAAGGGAATGTTATAATGTTAATAAAATGTAATGGATCTTTAATAAATCAGCATAAAAGATACACTTGTAATAAAGAAAAATAAATCTGGCAAACTTTTTATTTATTAATTACAGGTATTCATATAGCGCCGACAATCTATGCAGAGCTTTACATACTGCACATTAATGTCAGTCCCTGCCCTTAAGGAGCTTACAATCTAAGGTCCCAATTGCACACACATACTAGGGCCAATAAAGACAGGAGCCAATTAACCTTCAAGCATGTTTCACACTATGGAATGGAAATGCCTAGGACTACTGTTTTTTTCTGCCCAGCAAGTAAATGTAAACAAAGGAGCAGAAATGCTGGCTGATGTCATTGACCAAATATGGCCATCCCATATTTTTGAGTTGTCATTGAAGCATAAGGTAAGTGGAAATTTTCCAATTGTCTAAGAGGGAATATCGCTCTAGTTTGAAGAGATGTTCCCTTAATGAGGCACAGACATAGGACACAGGCAAAAAAAAGCACTGTGTCCCGCACTCACACTGTAGTTATGCAGAAAACGGGACTGATGTGAACACATCAGAGCAGCTCTCTGCATCATTGTGGACTAATCATCACCAGAAAAGAAATTCACACTGGGGGCCAACAGGTAGGAAGAAGAGTACCCCCAAGGTGAGAGGCCAGAGTTGATGAAAGTAGATGGCTAGCACAGTTGTGTATAAAAGGAGTTGAGTTTGCATCAAGACATGTTACTATAATACATTTTCGATAAAAAGATTTGAACAGATCTGCTATTATGGCTTATTTTCCTTATGGGAGATTTATTGTGTGAGAAATGTATTTGTGTTGTATTTTTGTGATTTAAAATGGTTATAAGGCATAGAATATAAGGCTTGGCATATACATATATCTATATACTCATTTTAACTAGAGGTGCACCGAAATAAAAATTTAAAAACCGAAACGAAACCGAAATAGAAAAAATTGTCAGGCCGAAACCGATACCGAATACCGGATGTTTTTATTTTAATTTTTTCAATTTTTTAAATATTTTATTCTAATTTATTTTTTATAAACGTTTACATTTTTTAATATTTATTTTTATTTATTAATTTTTTATTAAATATTTTTATTTTTTACTTTAATTCGGCTCACTTCACTTCTGATCGGTCATTCACTCGGCTGCCCTCGGCAGCTTTGTGAATAGACCCCTATGTCTCTGCCCCCACACCACTCTGCCGCACTGTGATAGGCAGCCGAGCAGTGTGGGAGGAGAGACACCGGCCGCTCACAGCGCTCTTGTCCCTCAGTGCTCGGCCGGCTTTCACTTTCTCTCCTCACCGCTGGGACACAGAGCAGTGCCCAGCAGGGAGGAAAGAAATCATGGATGCGCCGATGTATCGGCAGGAAAATTGCAATTTCGGCATTTAGCCAAAAGTTACATTTTCGGCCGATATGTTTCGGCGGCCGATATATCGCTGCATCCCTAATTTTAACCTTTTAATTTTAATCACACAAAAGTTTGCAACTTGATACTTTGATGTCACCTTCCTGCAGCATGTTACAATTTTAAGGAATACAGGTATTCTGGACAATCTCAGTTTTCCCTCATATTTGCTCATTCTAGATTAAAGGTAGTATATATGAACTTTCTAAACTTTGTGCAGTTGCCATATTTGCTGAATAGCAAAAGCAAGGCATTGTTGACCACTGGCAGAGTATACTTGTTTTTTTAGTTTAATTGTCAATGGATCAATTAATTAATGCATTATTCACATAACCTAGCAATTTACCTATGACATGCTCTGAAAGACTAAGCAGTGCATTACCATCACAACAGCATGATTACAGAAATAATGTCTTTTCTTCCTTGCACAGATAAGGATCCTAAACATTCACACTTTGCCATTGTAAATATGTTCAGTTTTATATGCCTGCCGTGCCAAGATAATACTTTTGACTAATGAGTCTTGTATTTTTTGCATTTTATTTAGGAAAAGACTATGCTTCCTTGAAAAACACAGATTAAGGAGTGCTCATTTCTCAAAATGTTCTAGTTCGTCGACACATTTCTCATTATTGTTTCATGTAATATGTGTGAATAGACAAGTGGTATTTGCTCAAAAGCTTCTATTTTCTTGTTTATCTGCTGTCTAGAGCATTCATTTATATTATTTTTTATAACCTACCAGTTAAAATTATTTGATTATTCTATTTAAAATCTATTAAAATACATGGGTGTTATTTATGTTTCTCTCTTGAGGAAATGTATTTTCATGCTAGAATGCTTATGAAAATTATGAAAAATTATACCTGTTTGAAACTTGCTTGTGCTGCAGTCTTGTACTCTCCTAGAACTATAGTTTTTCAAAGTTTCTCATAATTAGGTACAGAGAAGCAAATATGGAGTTAGAAGTGAGACCCGTATCTATTGTGCATAAACAGAAAGTAATTCATAGGTGTTCACTTTTATGCTGTTTGACCAATAAAATAAATTTAAAAAAGGGAATATTTTTTAAAACACAATATAAGTGTTATTCCTGTATCATTATTTAACTTGTATAGTTGTAACAGAACAAAATTAGAGGGTCTAAAGCCAGGTATAAACACTTAGGGGTCTATTCACAAAGCTGCCGAAGGAACTAGCCGTAGCTTCGGCCGTTCCTTCGGCCGTTCCTTCGGCTAGCTTCGGCCACAGGACCCCTTCGGTTCAGTAGAACCGAAGGGGTGCTGTACGGGCTATTCACAATAGCCCGTACAGCTCCCGAACGTGGCCAAGCGGCTCAGTCGAGCCGAACGCATATGCCTCAGCTCGGCTGAGCCACGCTGAAAGCCGAAGCTGGCCGAGTGGATGGCCATTGGCCGGCCGACAGCCTGCTTTTGACAGCTGGGCAGAGCCAGCCGTGATCTTATGGCTGGCTCTGGCCACTTGCATAGAGATCAGCGTCCCTGGGTACCTGTTAACCGGGGAAACTGATCTCCAAACAGCAAACTCTCCCTGGTGCTCCGGGACTCTCCCGCTCCCGGCTGCCAAGGAGAGAAACACTGCTGTTTCTTTTTCTTTTATTCTGACATGTCAGAAAAAAACAAAAAACATTTTTGCTCATTGGAATGCATTGCTAGATTCCTATTGGCTATTTCAATTTGCAATAGCCAAGAGTAAACTAGCATTGTACCCACCCTCTGCTGCAGTTCTCCATCAGCAGAGGGCGGGTACAATGCTAGTTTACTATCAGCTAGCTGATCAAAAAGGGGGTTTGCAAAAGTCTTGGCTGATCAGCTGTTAGCTCCGTTCAGGTCAGAATACAAAAGAAACAGCGTGGGATATCTCTAGCAACACTCGGAAGCACTGATGGGGGAATCTGTGCTATTTTTTTTGTTCAGTCTGTGAGTTGAACCATTTGAACAAAAAAAATAGAACCGTTTATACCCGGCTTAAGAGGGAACTTTCCTTCTCCCTTGGAAACAGGAAATGTAGGAAAAATCACCTCAATGGGACACTGACAATAAGGACAGATACCTAACCTCACACATTCCAAACTGTATCCATAGCAAAAAAAAATGATTTGGGCCTTAGACAACTTGCTTGTTATTGAATGTTATTTAGAGAAACCTGGAGCAACACAAAAACAAACACGAAGCATATTAATTCCATACAGTTCGGTTTCCCTGTGGGCATTAAACCAAGGACCATTGAAAGTAGAATGCTAATTGCTTATCCACCAAGTTAACATACAGATTATGGAATCTCAAAGCGGAATTCCAGGCAGATATAAAAGACACACATTACTGCAGCTCCAAATTCATTAATACATCTTTAAAGTAGTATTAACAACTAAAATTTTCTAAAATTATTCCAAAACAAACAATATGCATTCCCCAGCAAAAAAAAGTCTTCAAATTTCTGTCCAAGCATTTACAGTCATCATATTTCAGTCGGTTCCCACTCTCTCAGCTTGGCTTCCCTGAACTTCTTGTCCAGTGCAAGATCACAATGGACAGCACAGTCACCTATGTAACTATGTAACTTCTTGTCCAGTGCAAGATCACAATGGACAGCACAGTCACCAGCAGCTCTCCACCTACTAGCTTGGGGAAGGGAAGAAGGAGGAGCAGGGAGCAGTGAGGATGGGAATTGTTTGCCTTTGTGTCCTGTAGAGTGCTGGGGAGCTTTTGGCTATATATACTGTATATATATATATATGTAGCACAGGCTTAGTATTGCTTTTTCTTAATATATGCAGAGTATTGCTCTCTGAAACTGCATGACATCTTCTGGCTTAACTGATAGCTCACAGAGACTGAAGGAGAGACTCTATTGGTTACTGCTTTGGCTAAGAAGGAAGCCAACCCCTAACAACAAAGGCAAGCAAGAACTTGATTGGATAGCAGCCAGAAGAGCTGTGATTGGCTGAGAGGCAGTTGTGTGGCTACACAGAGACGACAAGGAGGACAGACTGAGGGGAGAATTCCGTAGCTGGAGTGAAGGGGAGAGAGCTGAGCGTTGACCCCTCTGGGACCAAGGATCAGGTGAGTAATACAGCTTTATTTGAAACCCCTAGACAAACAAGTCACATTAAAAGGCCCTCTCTTACCTAAACAGTATTTTTTCACTTTTTCTTGTATTAGTATGTGGCCCCCGTTGCAGGGCCCAGCTACTCATGCCCCTTTTTAGCAAAACCCTGCAAATTGGCCTTGAAAAAGGGCAGAGTAAAATAACAAGATTCAGCTCCCTTAGGCTTCAGTGTGGTTTGGTGCTTTGTTTGGGTTGAGCAGATTTTTTTCCTGGGTTTGTTAAACCTCCTGTGAACTGAATTCTGCCTGGTTCACTTATACCTAATAGTGAGGTGCTACAAACAGCCTTCAGTGCATTAAATGTTAAGTGTCACAACATAATATAAAGGCACAAATTTTTGTTACATGTACACATGCTACTGTTTTGTGGCATTCTGTTGTTAAAGAGCAAAAAATACATCTCATAAGACCTGAAATTCAGAAAGTGGTATTTACAAACTGCTTTTTTATCTATGCTGATTGTAGTGCTCGGCTGTGATGTTGTCAATTATTCTGTGACAGTTAATGTGTATTCTGTAGGTGTTAACAGCAGAAGCTTTTTTTTATATTCTTAAGAAAATGCAAAGGATGCTTCATTGGTTTCACCTATTCATTTTAACGATCATCTCTATATTATTTGAAATATGAACAGAATCCTAAAGGCACAATCCTTAAAGTGTAAATACACTTTTGTTGAGAAAAAAACAATCCCCTCTAGGTGATCAACGTACATTGCAAGGATTTTAACTGTAATGTAACTTTGTTGCAGATTCCTTCTTGTTTCTGTTCAGAAGAAAAAGCAGTTTGTTTCACCATGTAATTTCCAGTCTGATAACTGAGGGTCTGGTTAAAGAAAGCTGCAGTGTCTGCATCCCTGTAGAAGTAGTTGATCCTTAGGGAGTATTTCACCAAAAGTTTTAGGGAATTCCTAAAATTCTACTTGGATCTTAATGAAGACTTCTGAGAAAATCAACCAATCGCACAAGCAGTAAATTACATTTTTGGAGGTTTTTGTACTTCAACTGAAAGCCTCCAGGTTGTCATACTGCATGGCATTTTTTGACAGTTTTCAAAAATTACAATGGCTGCTCTTTGTCATGGAAAGGTCATTTTTAATAACAATAAATAAAAAAATGGTTTGTGTATCACGTGTTATGCTAATTAGTATCAGACAATGCAAAATGATGATGCCAACCGACCCATATAATCTATTTGTGCCTGCACTAATTTTTCTCCCTCACCCCTCCAAAGTAGACCTTGTGATTGGCATTTCTTCTGGCAGCCAGAAGGCGGGGACCTGATGTCACACACTCCCCTCTGATATCAACACCCACAGCTTACAAAAGACATGCATGGCTCAGGATCCACACTATGTGCAAAAGATTTTCACAGGCAACGATTATATGAGGATATTCTTTGTTAATTTTTTATTTCGAAGGTGAATTACCACTTTGAGAAGTTTTGTATCTCCTCGTCCCCATTTATTTGTCTCTAAATAACATACTTTCTACATCCAAGTCGAATTTTGTACAGTGGTTAGCATTACTGTTTTACTAGACTATTTGAGCTGAAACAAAGGTAATGCCAATAAGAGCTGCTTATTCATGTCTCTTGTATGCTTCAGCTAGTAGGTAACACTTGAATTCTAAACTAGTTACAGAAATAAGGTGATATGATTCAAGTTGCCACCCTTACCAGATCTATCAAACTTTCTTTATACTGGTACATGTTTGTCTCACACCTGGGAGCTCATTTTTTGGAGCTCATTTCTTCATGTGTGAAGGTTCCAATTAAAGAGATTTTTTTTATATTTTCACAATACTGAAGACCACTGACAGGCTTGATATGCACCTCTGTTATGCAGTCTGCTCTTCTGCACCTTAATGCTGTGCATTCTAATGAAAGCTAATGCACTTCCCAAACATTTATTTTGGTCAGTGGGGCAGCCTATCAGAGTGATGGCCCATCAGGAATGTGGGAAAGCAGGTCGTAGCAGAAATTCTTCCAACAGTTATATGCTTTAAGGAAGAGGCTTTATCTTTACCTCCCTTTGGGAGGTCTGTATATTTTTTACATTTTCATAAAGTTAAAGGCACCGCAACTATCCAACACCTTTTGGCTCGTTAGAGGGTGTGTCTCTGCTAACCGCCATGGTTCCTCCTGCTGATCCCTACATCAATACAGTACACAGAAACAGCAAATATTTAACAGGTCATCCACCAGAGAGCTTATTCTTTTATAGCACATCATGGTTGGCAGGTTTTAGGTAGCTTTACCCCATACATTTACTAGCAAGCAATATTTTTATGATGGTGGTCATTTAAAGATATAAAATGTATATAAAAATATATTTTAAAAAATGCCTTTTAACAGACTGTTTTTATTTCTTTTGCACAATCTGTATTCATTTTAATTGTGTAGTGGATCTCACTTCCTGGAGGAACCATTATATACCGGTCAAATACGATTTATGTAGGGGTATACGTATATTCTCAGATTTAAAATCAGTAAGAAAACACAATGGTGAACCATGTTTTGTCTATATATTTCATTTAAATTCTAACTGTATTTAATATGATTTTGAAACAAAACACAATTGTCATTCCTAAAGTAAGTGGCTAATAATATAGCACAGGACTCAGGCTAGAGCTGGTTCTCCAATATGTTGTCTAAATTACTTTTGTAGGTTTCTAGCCATACCTTTTAGCCTTTGACTGAGTATACAAGATGCCTTGCCACAATATCATAATTCAATCATGGTAGAACATCTTGTTGGATGTTACTACCTCCACAGGTCTCTGAAAAACACAGGAAAGAGCACAACACATTTTTTACATGTATCTGCTAATTGCTTTGGGCATTGGGAAATCATTTGCATTACTACATGTTGTGATGCTGTCTATTTCTGTCAATAAAATAAGAAATTAATTTACTGCAACTACTTTACAGAAACTGCTTTGTGATTAATAGTGCTTTTATTCTAAGCCTGTAGTAGCAATGGTTCACATCATCTTGTTATAACCTGGGTTTATCATAGCTTTGCTGACAGAGGAGCATGTACTCGGTCCTAGGGCTTTGGATGCCATTAAAGAATCACTGGGGAATGAAATCCTACCTTGATACTCTTAAAATGGAATAATTAATTTTGGTTGAAGCGCTTTCTAAAAACGCAGGTTGCCTAAGTGTTTAATAAAAGTCAATGTGCAACATTTAGTGACATAGAGCAACCAGTCTGCATTTACTGTATGTACCATAAACTTGTAAGATATGAGACTGATTGGCCGTTATGAGTTACTGCAGTATTCATATTATTCTTGTGTTTTGTAGAACCTTAAGCAGAACTCAAGTCTGCAGCAATCTATATTTTTATACTCCCCCAGAAACATGCTGGGAATCTAAACAGCTAGTACCGGCTGTTACATACAAGTGTTCGGCCGGCTCTATAGCCAGCCGATCGCTTGTATGACTACATGTAGTGTGCGCCCCCCCTCCATTGCCGTGCTCCCCCTCTGCCAGTTATCTTGGGTTCCTTTGTCTCCCCTGGGAAGGAGTAAAGATCAGCATTCCCCCCACCACAGAAGCCATGTGTATTACATCCCATTTTAAGTCTAGATTGCACTGCACAGCATAAGACTAGTCTGAGCTCCTCTTCCATTTGCCTTATGGCTCCAGTACAAGTGGATAATATAGCACACGTGATCACCTAATACAACACAAGAAAGACAGCATTCAGTTTTACCCACTGAAAAACAACACTACATTCACACATAAAGAGCAACACAACTTAGAGTACACTTTTAGCTACAATTCTAGAGTCCTACAATTTATCATGCAGAGAGGGTGAGCTCTGCAGTAACTCTTTCTCATCAGGATAAAACTGGCTATACAAAAATTGTATGCACCACGTAGGACACAGCAGAAATTAATGACACTAGCTGAAGCCAAGAAGGTGTATTTAAGATAGTTGGTGGGTCTTGTAGGAGACTGGAATTCTGCAGACAGAAGTGTACCTGCTGCAGTGCCGTTTAATGAAAATTGAGAAGCACACAGTGGAGAAGGAAGGAGGAGAAAATTAAAAAGCAGAACAGTTTCCATCAACCAGCAGAAGCAGATGGGACAGAAACAGGTGAGGTTGGGGTTCTGCTTTAAATTTTCTATTACTCGTTGGCTACATTTGGCATTAACATGTTGTAACTACTTCTTATAATTTGTGTGCAAATAACACAACAGGCAATAAATATGTTGAAAGGAAAAAAATAACCTCACATTCCAATCACAAAAAAATAGCAAAAGGAAATTGTTTATTTGAAATAATGACAACAAATATAAACCAGCTTACCATGACAGTAAATTTAGATTTTTTTCAAGTTTACCATTTCTGTCAGATCAGCAGCAAAGGAACATTTTGATTAATCCTATTTATTTTCATTCTATTGTGAATCAAAGCTGCTGTTTGTTTGGAAAATTCATGTTAGGCTTGGAGCGAATAACAAGGGCATAAAACATATCGCTTTCATAAAAAAACAAATGCCTTATTTTATCTTTGTCTTATAAAATTATAGTAATTGTTGATACCTTGCAGCATAACATCACTATCATCATCAATCATGTGGTAATTTCATGCAAATGGAAGACATGCCATACATGAATATGAAAGTAGATATTTAGATCAGACTATGAATTTCAATTGATTTACGCAGTAACACGCTATGTTCCAAAACAACCACTACACACTTATGTGTGGTGATAGGCAACATACGCAAGTTCCTGAAGAAGCAAACAGGCTTACAGATAAAGAGCCCCTTGAAACCTGAGCATGACATTTTGTTTTGGATAGAGCAGGCAAAGGTTAGAGCGTCTATCAACTTTCTATTGCTCTCTAGCTATTTAATGGTAAAATTATACCTCATATCCTGTCCAGACAGGAAGTGATGGGGAAATCTCTTAAAGGTCTTGAAGGACACATTTTAGTAGCATGAGAAAGGGATAGAACATATGACCAAACATATGTATTGCTTTCTTGTACTGGTGACATGTGCAACCTCAATTTCTTGCATGGGTGTCACAGAGCCTGAAAGTAAGGAAACATTTTCACAATGGAATCACAATTGGAAATACAAAACCTAAAATGTTCTTTTTATCCCTGTAATGAAAATTAAACTAAACATTTTGGCCAGAGTTAGGTGTGATGGTGGGGTGGGACAAAACACATAGAGATTGATAGTGTTTTTTTAGGACATTTGGCTAAAAGGGTTCTTTACTAAGGGATACACAGCAATAAGTGCAGTAGAGGTCAGTGGCAGAACTACAGCCGGTGCAGGCGGTGTGGGCGCACCAGGGCCTCGGCCTGGGGGGGGGCCCAAGCACCAATATATCGGCCGCCAAAAGATATCGGCCGGAAATGGCACTTTTGGCTAAATTCCGAAAGTGCAATTTTTCTGCTGATACAGCGGGGCATCCATGCTTTCTTTCCTCCCCACTGGGCGCTGCTCTGTGTCCCAGCGGGGAGGAGAGAAAGTGACAGCCGGCCGAGCGCTGCGGGAGGAGAGCGCTGTGTTTGTGGGGTTTTTTTGGGGGGGGGCCCTTTGTTCCTTAGGTCCGCCACTGGTAGAGGTAGAGTCCAGATCACAGGGCAGCAATATGGGCACAGCAAAGGGGTAAGCAGCAATATGGTAGAGCAAGGATAGAGTAATTCACTACAATCTTAATACAATATAGTAAACTAAACATGAAATTGTAGTCCTTCACAGGAGCAAGCTTGGAGCGGTGGATACTTTTCAACACACACAGGGGCTATGGGGAAGGAAGTACTCCAGGAATATAAAAAGTTAGCCCTTGCAGTGGGGCTAACCCTGCACTGTACTAGTTAACTGCTCGATTTTCTCTACTGGATAAAATGAACAAATATATCCGTGATCCCACCTGCCTGCTAGACTGGTCCCTGTAGCCTCTTCTCCCCCAGGCTCCAGTGGTCCAAACCCACTGAAATCATCACATCCAATGTAGGTCCATTCACCTGTATTAGACGTGTGGACACTAAGGAATATACCATCGCTGGAGCAGAAGGGGAGAGAGTTCACCACAACACGATCGTGGGTCAGTTGAGTTTATCTTCTTTTTTCCAGACCCTAGAGAAAAACAAGCAGTTAACCCTTGCAGTGCGGGGTTAGCCCTACTGCAAGTGTTAACTTTTTTTCATAACTCCTCAGTGTAGTGTGATGCACAATATGTTGGGTTTAAAAATAAAGAATATTAATAACAACAGCAACAACAATTTCAAGGGACGTTTGCAAATTTTATGTATAAATTAAAAGCATATAACTCCTTGCTGCTTAAAACTATGATGTAGTTTGAAGCAGAACTAAAGTCCACGGTGAGGGGGTGGGCTCTTGCCATAATGTGCACATACTGTATGCACAACAAACGTACATATTATGGCACACTTACCACAAAAGTATCAACCTCCAGAGCTGTCCAATTCAGGCTGCTCTGTCCCTTGCCACCATCACTTTTCTTTGGCCATTGGAGGCCACTGATGATGTAACTCTTGTGTGTGCCCTGGCTTAATAATGTACACAGAATATAAAATTGCATGGTGAAAGAGATTTATTTTAGGGCTTCCTGCCCAGTTTTATTTAAACATCCACATACGTTTTTCCCTCGCAGGGGTTTCTCCAACACAAAGCATAGTTCTCTTGCTAACAGCAAAATAACATTTCCAATGTCTCTCCGACTTCAGGTTTTGTTTTTAACAAAACCTTTCCCACACAGGCTGCTGTTTTGCCACACAGGCTGGTGAGTGCTGGTGATTTCTGCTTTCCACTGTTTGTTGCACAGTGCCATCCGTGATTGTCACTGTGAGCGCCGCTACAAGTACTTGGGCCGGGAGCCCTGTGAGGAGTGCAGAGCGACTTACTATTTTCTACATTGCCACACAGGCGGTCTGCTCCCCAGTCCACCAGACACACAGGGGTCTATTCATACTCCAGGGTGGGGTTGTTGTCGTAGGAGGCTGGGACTTCTTGTAGAGGCCCTAACAAGCCAGCTAGGTTCAGCTGGGCTTGTTACCTCCAAGCCCCCAGCCCACTCAGCACTTCCCCCTACAGGACAACCTTTTGTATAACACCTAAACCTAGACCCAGACCTTTTTATCAGGTATATATAATCACACAACCTCAAATTGTCTTCCATTAATAAGGCCCATGTTATTTAATATACCACTGCGTTTGATGGCTTTTGTATACCTACCAGCTGGGCACACATACTACACACACTTCCAGTTGATGCGTCATGAATTCCAAATTTTTCCTTACTAGCTGTTGGTCCCATAGAGATTTTACCAGCACCAAAGAGACTGCAAAACAACTAGCAGCTATAAATGACATAGCCAAATGTCAGGGCTGGCACTTTGCTGCTAAATATGTTGATCACTCAGAGGGAAAGTTAATCAGTGTCATTATACTGAAGTCATTCACAGGTGAGCTTTACTGTAGATTGTTCTGTAATTACTGTGAACCTCAGCTGGAACCAGAGGTAGTCAGAAACAGTGTCCCCCTTGGGAATACTTTGAATTTAAAATGGTGAAGCAAAATAAATGCCAGCACACTATAGATCGGGCAGATGTAATCTGCTCCTTTAGATCAGCATATAGAGAAGTATTTCCTAATTTAACAGGGAAGAAGAGATGTTTATTTTTCTTGTATACCAGGAGTTGGAGCTCCATAGACTAATGCTGAATTCTATCCTCCTGTTCACAGCCACTAAAACTAGTTCTATGAACATATGCAGACTGGATCCTGGACGAAATCCTTATTTATGCAGCATTCTCTCTAATGTGATGGTGAAATGTCTGAAACTGCAGGTACAAAATCTAGAGATCAGCTCGGTGGTATCTTTAGCTTTGCTTCTTCAGTATACACTACATGCCTCCTAACGCTGGAAAATGGGAAAGAAGGACACATTTTAGGATGACAAGGAACCAGTGGACAAAGCATGCTGCACTTCTGTAAAAAGTGGGCATGATTAAATCAAAGTGGTTTAACCCTTTCGCTGCCAAGACCTTTTTTTCCGCTATTTTTTGCACACGTTATAATCCACATATAATCCTGGAAATTACTGCAAACCCCCAAAATATTATATATTTTCTGAAAGCCAACACCCTGTAAAATAAAATACCTTAAAACGTCCTATTTAAGGTGATACTGGGGGTCCAAAAGAACCCTAGTATCACCTTTCCACTTTAAATAAGCTATTGAAGTGCAGATTGCGCTTCAATAGCTTATTGCTCGGCTTCAGTAGCCGAGCAAAGACAGCTCAGGGACCGGAAGTAATGAAATCTGTGTCGCTCTCGGGTTCCATAGAAAGATGCAGGATATGGCCCACCCCTGGAACTGGTGGTGCTGCTCTATGTCCTGCACCTGGGGAACAGCTTAGTCACATTTACCCTCTCCTCCTCAATGGTCTCATCCAGTGAATGATCATAACCACCAGCCCCTTCCCAGAATCTAAGAGCCTACACAATGACCCACTCCAAATACTGCCATGCTGTTTTGCAGTTGGTATGCCTGAGGGACAGAAGCCACACTTAGCAAGAGTATCTGGCAGATCTTGAGCTGTTCTCGGCAATACAGAGGACTTGGGATCCTCTGCTGCAGGATATTTGTGGTGAATGGTTTCAATAACGTTGCACAAGGACCCCAGGATTCTTGTCATCCCTTTTTTGGTCTACAATTCAAAGAGGGTAATGGCAGATCTCATGCTGTCATTCAAAAAAACAAGCAAAATATATGCCACTTGAAGGAGGTGGTGCAGAAGAACCTTTTGGCAACTTTCCAGAGAGTAGCAGGAACCCTTTAATGACCAACATGCCTAAGTTTC
Organism: Nanorana parkeri; assembly: GCF_000935625.1. NCBI lineage: Eukaryota > Metazoa > Chordata > Amphibia > Anura > Dicroglossidae > Nanorana > Nanorana parkeri. Next base: position 153,716 of record NW_017307307.1, read on the forward strand.
TCAGTTTGCTGAAAGGAGGAACAGCAGTGGTAGTGGCTGACTTAGCAATGCTTTAGGACATAACGAAGTCCGCGTTCCAGTGCGTTCGGCCTCTGTAATGCACTGGAACGCAAGCTGGGCTGCTCCCTGAGGTTCAGGGGTGGGAGGGGGCGTGACGGTGCATTGAAGTCAATGTCACCACATCCATGCCCCCGCCATCAGTGCAATTGCACGCATCTGGAATGCAGGCACATTAGTGCCTGCATTCAGGTCCAGTGCATTCTGTAAAAATGCTGCAAGCGCTATTTTTGCAGATCGCACTGGACCGGAACGCAAGCACTAATGTGCCTGTGTTCCGGGTGCGGGCGATCGCACTGCGTACTGGGTGTGTGGCTGCGGTGCCATTGACTTCAATGCACTGCCACGCCACCACTTGCTCCTGAACGCAGGGAGCCGGCCGGCTTGTGTTCCAGTGCATTTCAGAGGCCGAACACACTGGAACACGGACTTTGTGGTGTGGACTGGTCCTTAAAGTCATTCTTTAGAAGGCATCAGCCAGGTCTGACTGCAGCAGCAATCACAGTCAGTGCCTAAACTATATGACCTCAAAGTACCTGGGCTTTGGGGTGAATGCAGAAAATCTTAAGTTCCAGGACCCAGTGGGCTTCTGAATGCCCAGGCTAGACCACTGGCCAGAGCTGCTCAGTACACAATCAAGCTGTTGGCCTGCTATTATGCTGTCAAAGAGAACATTCAGTGAAGCAGGAAGTTTTGTGAAGGAGAAATAAATATGCCTGTCCCTTGACACAGTTGACCAGCTCACTTTCATAAAAATGAACCAGTTCCGTATCAGCAATAAGTACAAAACCCCTGCAACTGACACTACCAAATTCATTTTTCTTGGAATCTGGCCTCAAAAAACATTAATATACCTTACAGCATTATCATCTCTTACCTGGCTAGCTTGTAACCATTACTAGTTCCTGCCCTAATTACCAGCTTCTTACACTAATGCAGACGTGCCATCATTACCTTCCTCTGCCACCACTAATGACCTGTCACCCTTACCTGATCCTTCCACACTGTTGGCCTGCCACCATTACCATAACCTGCCACCACTGTTGGCTTGTCACCATTAACACTTCTTCTGCCAGATTATGGTGCTTTGAAAGGTGCCACACATAATGTTTACGCAGCTGCTCCTGTTGGCTGCAGGATACATCATGTTCTTTGTCTCCTATTGTGCAGCTTATTCCACTGCTCCAGTCAAGAATATTTGTGGCTTTTATCTCCCTGAAAAGGTGTGCTCTAATTGTGCTTTAATACTGTGCCTAGAGCCATTACAATAGTTTTTTGATATTTATAATATTTATAGGTGAAATAAAACTCTATTTTTTTAATCTGTCTGATGTCTCTTTTGTTAAAAAATATATTGTGTATTGAATCAACAAAATATTTAGCTGTCTTTATACTGTAAATGTCTTCATTAAAAGACCCACCTCCCGGCTTCCTGATTCGCTGGGAAGCCGGCTCCATGCTGTTTGGAAGGCTCGATGCTAATTGGCTGGGAACCCAGCTTCCCGGCCAATCAGCATCGGGCCAGCCAAAAAGCATGGAGACGGCTTTCCAGGCAATCAAGAAGCTGGGTGCCATATCATTACCCACCTCCCGGCTTTTGATTGCCCAGGAAGCTGGCTTCATGCTAGTTGAAGTACTAGTATTGGTAGTCAGTATAGGCAAGTACCAAAATATAAAAATAGGTACTCAATACCAAAAAAACTGTATTGGTGCATCCCTATAAATACAACCCAAAAGAACCCAGGATCCTAGAATGATTGATGATGGCATATAATTTTAATGGTTAGTCCCATGTGGGCCTGATCACAAGTAATTTTGGGTTGTATTTCTATGTGGTGTGCCTATCCAAATGCATTTTGTTCATTGTCTTGAGAAAAGGGTCTTATGTGCCCCTGAAACATCAGTCTCTATGGAACTGCAATACATGTCCTAATCTTTTTTTTCCTAATCAACCAGCATAAACAGGAAGATTACAGGTTAGAAGGTTTTCTGCTACATTATGCACTATTTTTTCCAGTAAGTATTCTAAAGTAAATATTCTTTCTTTATCCAACTTTTCTTTCTGTGTATTCTAAGGGGGTTATTCACAAAGCTGCCGTAGGCAGCCGAGTGAATAACCGACCCGAAGTGAAGTGAGCCGAACGCTGTTCGGCTATTCACTTCAGGCTTGTACGGCTGGTTTCAGCCGTACACCGACTAAAATCAGCCGTACATCAGCTTGCTGCGGCTGGCTTCGGGTTGGCCAAACATGCTCAGCATGTTCGGCCGACCCAAAGTGCAGAAGTGTGGTACCAAGCAGAATAGAAAAACAGTTTAAAAGAGAAGAAAAAAAATTGAAACCGATTGGGCGGAGCTAGCAGTGACAGCTAGCTCTGCCCAACTGTTTCCTATTGGCCGGGACCAGCTGTCATTACATTGCTGGCTCTGCTGAGTTCTCATGGTACTGACAGATCAGCGTCCTCTGGTTACCAGGTAACCAGGGACACTGAACTGTCAGTACCATTAGAGTTTAGCAGAGTTGGCGTTCATATCACCGCCGGCTCTGCTAAGCTCTCATTGTAATGACAGATGGGTAACCAGGGACGCCGTTCTGTCATTACACACAGAACCCCACGGAGCCACCGTGATATCACAGCGGCTCCGCCGGGTTCCAGAGCAATGACAGAACGGGCTCAGTCGAGCCGAAGCATATGCCTTCAGCTCGACTGAGCCCCCCCACCAACTTCGGGAGCTGTACGGGCTTTAGTGAAAAGCCTGTACAGCAGCCCTTCGGTTCTACTGAAGCTACAGCTAGATCCTACGGCAGCTTTGTGAATAACCCCCTAAGTATTTTTTATTGCGACTATGGAATTTAGTCAAATGAAACACTGTTAAAAGACAAATACTTATTTTATGAAATTGGTGATCAATAAATGTGTGAGAAATGGGAGATAACAAAAAAAAACATTATAAAATCATATATATATATATATATATATATATTATTTAGTAAGTATAAGTAGTAGTTTTCATAAACATTCATAGTTTTAGGTTTAATAAATTGGGAGGATATAGGCAGAGAAAAGAAACTGCACAATTTTCCTACCACCTTTAAAAGGGTGTTAAGGGGAACAGAGCTTGGTATCCAAGCCTAGGATGTTCAATCATTTCCTTCCAGCAATGCTGCATGCTCTTTTCTTTATGGGTTTGTTTAGAAATTCTCAGAACCATTAAGAAAAAATAGAAAGTTCTATGTCCAGGAAATATGCTTTAAAGTAGTCTTGCAATGCTTTAACCGGAGCAGAAAGAATAGCCAGCTGGTGCCTCAGTATGCACAGATTGCAATGAACAATTTCACAGAACCAAGGAAAACATCCTCAACCTGTGCTTTGAAATTGACTTCTCTATGCCAGAACTGTGAGGCCGTGATCCTATGCCAGTAGATAAATGCCCAGCTGTATGATAAAGACATTAGGTGAACTTGAAGTAATTGAAAGGAAATTAAATATCTTCTACAAATTAAGCAAAATCAAAAGAATTAAACACATTTCTGGGAAAATAGTAATAATGTATTGTCTTTAAATTATTTACAGAGGTGTGCAGAGTTGTATAACATGAAAAAATACATAAGCAAGGAACATGTTCAAATTAACCCAAACAAAAATGTATTGTGTACAGCAGTTCTTTGAAATCATGCCCCCCTTAGGACCAGAACATTAATTTTAAAGCTTGTTAGCTAAGAAAGGTTCCATTCAGTTGTTGTGCATTCCTAATGGGTGCTGAGCACCCCCTAAGGATGCACCTGAAAGGATAATTAGATCAAATAACTCAATATACCTAAGTGCTTAGCAAAGAATTTGCGTTGTGCCACTGTTTATATTACTATCTACAAGAACATTTCTGCAAAATCTAGGTCACGCCTAATGATGTAAACCTGTCCTTTTACATTGCTCACCAATCATAAATTTTTTTGTAGTTCCAATTAGAAATCATCATTAATCCATATGGGCTTCCACATACTGTGCATGCACTGTACTATCCACAGAAAAGATGTCCTTGAGCTAGAGAGGGTCCTTAAGTCAGAAAAGAGCTCTGTGATTGGAAGAGAGCGATGTGACTTTGACAGATCACCTTTCCAGTTTTTTTCAGTGTTATGCAGAACTTTTACTCTGTTCTGTGAAGTGGTGAAGCGCAGAGCACATTTGTAAAGCACATTACTGTCCTTTATAAAAATGCAAAGCTTACCAACCCTTTGGTTTTCAAATGAGGGCCTCAGAAAATTATATTTACATATATATTTGAGGGAAGAACTCCTGGATGTTTAAATGTTAATGGCTCTCTAGGGGCAAAAATAAAGAAGAAATACTCACCCGATCCTTGATCCTATGGTATTGACCTCTCTCCCCCTCTGCTATGGCTGAAGTATGTCCCTCAGCGTCTTCATATCTAATAGACCTGCATTATACTGTATATGATGATGTCACAGGTCCTAAGAAGCCCGGGGAAGAAGAAGCATATAGCAGCCAGGCAGGCCTGAGGATCAGGTGAATATTTCTTATTTATTTTCACCCCCTAGACCAGTGGTGGCGAACCTTCTTCTGGCTTCTGGGAGTTATGTCTGTGGCTGGCGGAGCCTTGCAATGCCGCCTCATGGGACTTGTAGTTTCAAAACAGCTGGAGTATCAAGGTTCGCCACCACTGCCCTAGACAAAAGGAGCAGTTAACCTTTGCAGTGAAGGGGTAGTCTAGAGTTAACCTTTTAAAAACCTGAATTTATGCTTTAATGTCCATCTGCAGTCAGATTGTTTCTGACTATAGTGGGAAAAGGTAAGAAATTCAGTCAGGTGTTTATTGCTAACATTCAACATCCTATCCCACATGATCAATCACGATCAGTGTAGAAGGGGGCTTAGCCAACAGTGGCACTGCATGAAAGTAAAGAAGAAATAGCCAGCACTCCTTAAACACTATGCATTAAAAACAAAGGTGTGAGTAGCATATATTTGCAGACATTCTATGTGAAAATTGCACTGCCACGTCAAAGCCCGTCTGTGTTGTGGGGACCAAAGCAATAGATAGATTAAATGCAGGTATGTTTGAAGGCAACTAATTCCTCCTTAAAAGTACAATGACACACATGAAGCCCAGCAGAGCACACAAGCAGTTGAAGACCTCCAGTGTGTCCCAACAAACAATAACTAGCTTTTCAAAGCAAGATGTGACGCAAAGTCAATAATTTGCAAAAATAAGTTAGCCTCATTCTACTAAACAATTTAAACTTTCATATATAATGTATCATAGCTTTTAGGCCTCAATTGAGCAAGTGCAGAGCTAAAACAAAAAAAATGGTAAATTCACACAATGACTGATCACTTTTTTTTTAGATTATTAAAAAAAAAAATTAAATTAGCTAATGTAGGCATTAGCTATCAATTTGCATAAAGCCCATTTCCACTTCTGCTGAGGTATTTTTTTAACAAAAAACATGCCAGCAATGTACACCAAGTCTTCATGAAGCAGGCATATGCAGTTACTGTATACGAACACAAAAACTTAAATTTTTTTGTTAGCTTTCCTCTTTATCTCCTCATGGAAATAGCTGCAATTGTGCTTTGCAAGTAATGTGTCTATAGTACAAGTGACCTTTCCACCCCCACCCCCTGTTCACAGTGGCAACCCCCCTCTCTAGACAGTGTATTGTGTGCAAAGGCAGTGCTGGTGTTTAATGACCGGTTTACAATGAATAACAAGGAGGGGGAGAGCTATTTAGAGTCTACTTTACATCTGACCCTGGTGTTTCTCTTGGGGAGAACATTTTGAATTTTTTGGCTTCAGGCCTAATGAAAACTTCATAAAAAAAATGAAGAAAGCTTGCAATGCGAGCCATGTGTACACATATACTGTACATCATCACTGCACCTCTACATTACCGCAATAAATGCTAATCACAAAGGTGGAAATGGACTTTAATGTTACAGCTAATTTTTAGTTGTGTGATTATATGAATGAAAAATTGTACACTAAGGCTGGGTTCACACCTAGGCGTATCGAATATGCGCGTTTGTCTCGCGCTTCGTGCCGCACGTTTTTACCGCGATTCGTTGTAAAAGAAACACACGTTTCCGAGGGCTACCTGGCTGTATCCAAATGGATACGCGCGACAAAAACGCCCCAAAGAAGCTCCTGTACTTCTTTGGGCAAAGGGCGTTTTGTAGCGCGTTCATACGGCCTGTAATACACCCAGGTGTGAACCATACCCATAGGAAATAATAGGATTCCGGTGTTTGAGCGTTTTGCAGAGCGTAGGAACGCGCTACAAAACGCTCAGGTGTGAACCGGGCCTTAGATCAGTCTGTAAACATTTAATTGCGTCTACTCAGCAAAGGTTAATGCAGAAAATCTAACAATGGAAATGTTTAAAAACTTTCTTTTATATCTGGATGTTATTAATAGTTGCTTGCCATGAAGAAAGGTATATTTTTAAAGACCTTTTATATATGAGGACTGAGTGTTAGTAAGAGGAAAAAACAATATAAGAATGTTTTAGAGGAATGAGAAGAGGGAATTGGAGACTGGAGTTGAAGAACATAAGATCACAGTTTGAGGAAAAAGAAAAATAATAACAGGGGATATATAAAATAGTAAAGATCTTTGTGGCAGAGACATCACAACAGTCAGTATTTCATTCACTTGGCTCTCTAGTACTCCTCTATATAAAGTAAGCTGAAGAATTAAAATTGGTCTCACTGGGCTAAACAAAACTCTGCCATTTAGCAGAACATTTTTAGCTCTTCAGCGCACAGTTTCTTATCAAATTAAGCTACTAACAAGTTGCTGCTTCCCTTAGAGAAATAATAGTTCTCTACATTAGTATTTCCAAAACCGAGATGGTGATATAGGCCTCATTTAATAGTAACAGGTATGTGCTCCCCCCAAACACCTCAAAGAAAAAAATAGATATTGCACTTGTCTAAAAATGTTGCCTCTAAAAATAAAAGAAAGGTGACTTGTGCATTGAAATGTCTATGCCCTGCTCGATGTGTATTACATTTTGTAGGATTGGTATATACAATATAAGCTTCCAAGTAGACTTTTACAGGGCAGGTTATGTTGCTTATGCACATGTGATAATAAAAACAAGCATTTGTTCTGTTGTTTGCATTAAATATAAATGTATATTTAGAACATGTCATGTAATTTAATTTGCATTTTACCTGAAATGAACAATGACAGCACAATACCTTTATCCTCACATTAAAAAAATACATAATAACTTGTTAGGGCCTCTTCCACAATACGAATATATAGGACAGTTTCACTTGGGCCTCCATATGAGAAAGTGGGACCTATGTCACAGCTACTATGCCCAGTCTCCATCAGTTGGCTTACTCTAGCTATCAAATAGATGTAACTGGAATATAAGCAACTGAGCCAAATGTCCTGGACCATTGTTGGAATACCTTATAGTCACTGATTGCTTTTCTTGTAGCCATCCTGCAGCAACTTCAAACTCCTGCATCTTGATACTCACTTCAGAGTGCTCCCAAAATTAGTTAGCTTTTGCCAGGTTTTTACCCCCAAATACGGAAGAGTTTTACATTTTGCTCAACCTTGAATTTTACCTGAATGCAGCTTGTTCGTAGTTCGCTGAATGAGTAAACTAAGGGCTCTATTCACAAAGCTACCAAAGGATCTAGCCATAGCTTCGGCTGATACTTCGGGTAGCTTCGGCCCCAGGACCCCTTCGGTTCAGGGCTGCTGTACAGCCTATTCACTATAGCCCATACAGCACCCAAAGTGGGCCGAGGGGCCTAGTCGAGCCGAAGGCATATGAGCCCAGGGGAAATTCGAAGCTGGCCGAACGTCCTGCCAATAGCCGGCCAACAACCTGCACCTGACAGCTGAACGGAGCCAGCCGTCATCTGACAGCTGGGCGGAGCCAGCCGTCATCTCACTGCTGGCTCCAGCCACTTGCAGAGAGATCAGCGCCCCTGGTTACCAGGCAACCAGAGACGCCGTTCTATCATTACACTGAGAACCCAGCGGAGCTGCTCTGATTTTACAGCTGCTCCGATGGGTTCTCAGTGTAATGATAGAACGGCGTCCTGCTTACCTGGTAACCAGGGACGCCTTCTGTCATTACACTGCGGCTCCTCAGTACACTGAAAACCCGGCGGAGCTGCTGTAAAACCAGTTCCAACGGGTTCTCAATGTGTAATGACACATGGGAATCCCTGGTTACCAGGTAACCAGAGGACGCGCATGTGTCATTACGACGAGAGCTTAGGAGAGGCGGCAGTTACCTAGTTACCAGCAGACGCTGTTCTGTCATTAGGATGAGAGCTTAGCAGAGTCGGCTTTCATATCCCCGCCGGCTCCGACAAGCTCTAATTCTAATGACAGCTGGTCCCGGCCAATAGAAAACCGGTTGGGGCGGAGCTTGCAGTCACTGCTAGCTCCACCCAATCGTTTTCTATTCATGTTTTTTCTACTTTTTTAACTGTGTTTCTATTCTGTTCGGTACCACAGAGGTACCGAGCAGAATAGCCGAGCCGAATGACGCTCAGCGGCATTCGGCTATTCACTCACTGCTGTTTGGCATCTATGAGACTAGGCTGAACAGCAGCGAGTAGCCTGCCGGAGGATCGACTCAGCCAATCCAGATGTTGGATCGGCTGAGTCAAACTCCTTCTGCACTTCGGGTTGGCCGAACATACTGAGCATGTTCGGCCGACCCGAAGTAAGGCTGATTTCAGCCTATGTACGGCTGAAATCAGACGTACAAGCCTGAAGTGAATAGCCGAAGAGTGTTCGGCTCATTTCACTTCGGGTCAGTTGTTCACGCGGCTGCCTACGGCAGCTTTGTGAATAGACCCCTAAATGTTCACATTTGGCAAGTTCTGGGTTATGAATATGTATTCCTCTTTAGCCAATTACTAGGAGGATTATTGCCAATAATACCAGTCAGATATTTAAAGTAACATTAAACCCTCAGATTTTTTAACATAAAACAATACTGCAATGTGTGCCTTACTGTAATCCATGGTTGTTTCCCTTCTCTTTGCTGCTCTTCTTTTTAAATCCTCATGTCTTCTCATGCTTGGGTAGAACTTCCCTTTTCAGCTCAGGGCCTCTTCCTGTAGTGCTGGCTCAGGTTTCAAGCCTATAGAAATGTATACACAGACACCATGGGGGTGATTTACTAACCTAAACACACGCACACACAAGGTGCGTGTGATTTTCACACAGCAAAACGTATTTATCAACCAAAAAGTCTCTAAAAGCATATTTCCACTAATGCCATATATGGAAAAATCATGCACATGATGCATATATAATGCTGCTTCACAGTTTAGACAAAAATGATTAGCTCATGCATTTACATTCCTGCATTCATCAACGCAAGCAACACAACATAGAGCTAATTTACACAACATCACCTTGCAATTCATGCTTGGCTTTGCACAACACACCTGCTGGGTGTGTACACACTACGAAGGTGTTTAGATTCCACCCATAGATCATGCTGGGAGGGAACACACTACAGAGGTGTATACA
>NW_017307307.1:163625-166815 GCF_000935625.1 Nanorana parkeri
GTAGCCTGCCGGAGGATCGACTCAGCCAATCCAGATGTTGGATCGGCTGAGTCAAACTCCTTCTGCACTTCGGGTTGGCCGAACATACTGAGCATGTTCGGCCGACCCGAAGTAAGGCTGATTTCAGCCTATGTACGGCTGAAATCAGACGTACAAGCCTGAAGTGAATAGCCGAAGAGTGTTCGGCTCATTTCACTTCGGGTCAGTTGTTCACGCGGCTGCCTACGGCAGCTTTGTGAATAGACCCCTAAATGTTCACATTTGGCAAGTTCTGGGTTATGAATATGTATTCCTCTTTAGCCAATTACTAGGAGGATTATTGCCAATAATACCAGTCAGATATTTAAAGTAACATTAAACCCTCAGATTTTTTAACATAAAACAATACTGCAATGTGTGCCTTACTGTAATCCATGGTTGTTTCCCTTCTCTTTGCTGCTCTTCTTTTTAAATCCTCATGTCTTCTCATGCTTGGGTAGAACTTCCCTTTTCAGCTCAGGGCCTCTTCCTGTAGTGCTGGCTCAGGTTTCAAGCCTATAGAAATGTATACACAGACACCATGGGGGTGATTTACTAACCTAAACACACGCACACACAAGGTGCGTGTGATTTTCACACAGCAAAACGTATTTATCAACCAAAAAGTCTCTAAAAGCATATTTCCACTAATGCCATATATGGAAAAATCATGCACATGATGCATATATAATGCTGCTTCACAGTTTAGACAAAAATGATTAGCTCATGCATTTACATTCCTGCATTCATCAACGCAAGCAACACAACATAGAGCTAATTTACACAACATCACCTTGCAATTCATGCTTGGCTTTGCACAACACACCTGCTGGGTGTGTACACACTACGAAGGTGTTTAGATTCCACCCATAGATCATGCTGGGAGGGAACACACTACAGAGGTGTATACATGTTCGTGGTGTGTTTATAAGGTTAGTAAATCAACCCCCGTGTATCCATTCCTGAGACAAGGCAGTCTGCTGCAAAACAGAAGTTCTGCAGAGCATGAGAACAGATACGGATTTAAAAGGAAGAGCAGCAACGAGAAGGGAAACAACCATGGATTACAGTAAGACACACATTACAGTATTGTTTTATGTTAAAAAATCTGAGGGTTTAATGTCACTTTAATCTCTGAGGAAGCCAGGAGTAAGTGGTGAAAGTAGTCAGATCTTTCTATGCCCACCATAAGAACCCTTTGGGAGCTTTAAACACTGTGCATTGTTCCATGATTTCTGGTTATGGTACTAGTGATAGACAGTATAGATTTAACATGTGATGGCTGTGAGAACTCTTATCATTTTGTTAAGGTTGACATCAAACTGAGATTTCTTATATTCACCAAACTTTGTCATATCCTTGATTTAAATGAACTATTTTTCCCAATAACATGAAAGCATTGCTGATATACTGTACCTATGAACTGAATATTATTGTGTGCACTGCTACTAAAATATTGAATGTTAATTTAAAAAAAAACATGCTTATGTACAACATTTGGATAAAGAAAATAGTTACTATATCACATTTTTCCTGCTCATTATTGCTATTAATTATGGTTAATAGTTAAATTATCGTTTGTCTGGACAACATTTGCCACTGTGCTCTATGCATGTCACAGGTTTTCTCTCTTCACTGCATCCAAGTGGTTTCCTACTACATAACATTATATTTTAAATTCTCTTTTAATGCTTACTTTACATTATAACAGCAATTTTTCATTTTCTGACTAAGAATCTCTCATTATGGTATGTCTTTTCTTATAACATAGCATTCAGGACCAATCACTTATCCCCCAGTTATACTCCCACCACCAGCAAAAAAAAAAAAAAGTCTGGAGCAGCCACTAGCTGCAAATAAATTACCCATTTAAGATGGCCCTTATGGTTTCCCCGGATCTTTTACAATTACAACTATTTTGTTAGGATAACACTGCAACTAAGTTCCAAGCTTCATGCATTTGGCATGCTGGTACTTGTGGTCCCCCCACAGTCTCATATAGCTCTGACATATAGCACAGGGCTGTATAGAGAACACTAAGCTAATCACATTAGTTCCTGTACAGTGGAGCTTACACACTAATGCAGAATGGCGCCAGCTGTAGGAGGACTGCAATTCCCAGCAATACATTATACAGCAATGCAGAACAGTATTTGAATTGGACTCAGAACTTAGTAACACACTGACCTCTGGACTTAGTAATGCACTGAACTCAGGGCTTAGTAATGCACTGGACTCAGGACTTAGTAACGCACTGGACTCGGGCTTAGTAACGCACTGGACTCGGGACTTAGTAATGCACTGAACTCTGGGCTTAGTAACACACTGGACTTGGGGCTTAGTAACGCACTGGACTATGAACCTACCTGAGGCCTTGCAGAGCCCACCTGAGATTCTGCAGTGAACACCTGAGACCCCACACAGCCTACCTGAGAGTGACCATGCAGAGCACACCATGGATCCTTCACAACCCATCTGAGACTCTCTATGGTGGGCTCTGCAGGGTCTCAGGTGGGTTAGCTGTACATGCAGCTCTTTACCTGCCGCTGCTGGGGCTCTTCCTCTCCCACTACCGGACTGGCACTCCTGGGGTCCGGCTTCTCTCACCTGCCAGACCCACGCTGCTGGGGCCCGGCCTCTTCCATTGCTGGACTGGCGCTGCTGAGACCCGGCCTCTCCCACCGCCGCACTGGCGCTGCTGGGGCCCGGCCTCTCCCACCTTCAGGCTGGTGCTGCTGGGGTCTAGCCTCTTCTGCCACTGAGCTGGCGCTCCTGAGGCCCGGCCTCTTTTTTTCACCTCCAGACCGGCCCCACTTCTCCAGCTGCTGCACCTGTGCTGCTGGGGCCCAGCCTCTTCTTCCACCACTGGACTGGTGCTGCTGGGGTACGGCCTCTTCTTCCACTGCAAGACTGGTGCTGCTGCGGCCCAGCCTCCTCCACCTCCTCCGCTGTCAGTGGGCTGGGGAGCCTGAGCCCCTCACATTGGTATCGGCTGTACACCCCTGATGGGGGCCCTTGGCAGGTGGGTGGCACACATCAACCGCATGGTTTCACTGCCCATGTGTACTGGGCCTTAAATAGACACTGTCACTTTGCCTATTTAGAGAAAAATTGACAGTGTCTGTGTCAGGGACCCCCCCCCCAACCAAAGTTACTGTACCACACAAGTATG
>NW_017307307.1:166986-175170 GCF_000935625.1 Nanorana parkeri
ATGTATATATAAATAAATAAATGTATATCATTCCCCCCCCCCATCATTTTATGGTATTAATCAATATTATTGGTATATGGATTTTATTATTGGTATATGGATTTTATTTTACTGTGTGTGTGTGTATGTATTTGTGTGTATATATATAATTATTATCATTATTATTTCTTTTATATTCTGACGACGGCCGCTGTAAAAAAAAATAAGAAAGGGAACCACCTTGAAATGATATGGGAACCTCCCTGAAATAAGGTTCTGCAGGTTGGGATGTCTGCAATGTGTACCTGTGTGCTACAATAACTTTTTCAGGAAAGTTTGCCATGTGGGAGTAGCTCACCATGCCAGTGCTCCTTCACCGCTCATTCAGGTGTCTCGGCTGGTGACAATACCCGTTTCTTCCAGGTACAGGGGAAGATGTGAGCTCCTCCCATGTGACGGTGCCCAGGTCTAGCAACCAATTGCTAGGCCAAAACACTGTCATATGACACAGAGAGTAATGCTACCACTCACCTTAGCATCTGATGACAGTCAACACTGGGGATTCTGGTGTCTGCTGTGATAGACACTGCAAATTTGCCCTGAATAGACAAGGTGACCATGTCACCATAATTTAGCAGGTGTCAGTTTAAGTAGCACAAGTAACTAATATTTGAAGTTTACTAGCTCTTAACCAAATAGTCTTACTGTAAAAGTATTTTTAACTTGAAATAACATATAGATGGCATGCACATTACAGCTGTGCAAAGGGTGTGAGCCACAGTAACAGCAAACAACATCAGGCAACAAGGCAACATTTTTCAGCAAAATAAATATCTTTTCCTTTTCAACTCTGGTACACCCAGGATCTTAAAATGACGCATATGATGAAAATGGGTATTGAATGGTATTAGAGCATGTTGCTTATTTTATTCCAATATATATTGTCTGTAACACAGAGCATGCTGTATTTGTGTCCACCTCAGAGATGACATGCAATAAAATGTTCAAAGGTGTAAGCCCACCTTTTAGTAAAAACTGTATCCCATATATTTTTATGAATATCAATTAGTTTCCTGATTCTGTAATGTCTGAAATTAAACATTAAAGTGGACCTTTACCCCCTTTGACTAAAAGTCACATCACCATGCAGCTCTGCATTATGATATAATCACATCTAACATTCATTAACTAAATAAACATATTTTTATTTTACTTACAATTTCTTTTTTCCACTTCCTGGTCCACTTTGGCACAAATGATTTAATCTTGCCCAAGCATTGCATCTTGGGAAGGTTACATCAGCAGAGCATTGCTGGGAAAACTAATTTGCAATCTCATGATCTCAGGGAAAGGTATTTTCCTCCCCTGAGATGATGTGCATGGTCACATGTCCTAGTCACATGTGCCCAAAATCCAGGAAGTAAAGGGAGATCTAGTAACCTGCCCTTAGTTAAAATGGCTACTGTCAGATAACTGGGTAAGAAAAGAGAAATAAGGTATGCAAAAATAAAAACCCTGCAATTATGTAGAAGTATCTGTTTGTAGATTGTCATTACCAAACATTTCTAAAGTTGCTTTGTTGTTATTTTGAAGCTATGGGTAAGTTTCTTTTTTTAAGTGTATGGTTTATGAACAGAGAGTAGTTTCATTATTTGCTCTGCTATATTTCTAAACACTGCAAAGAGAGCAACAACATTTTTAAGCCCCTGCCAGGACCTAGTCTAGATTATTTTATATACATTTTCAATTCGGACTCAGAACCTGTAAAACATATGCACATTTCATAATCCACTGTCATGTTGTCATTTGTAATGGTAAAAATACATGACAACAATATGAGATGTGCTGTCACAAATATATGTGATGAAAGAAACTCACAGGATCAGTATCTCTCAAACAGGATAATGCAGTGAACCTGAACATAATAATGTTGAAATAATATTGTGAAAGAGTATACAAAGCTTAGAATTTTCTGTTAGACATCCGCAAGACCTTGCTACTGATATGTCAAAATATTGTTTTTTTTTGCTAGTATACACACTAAATTTAAAATAAAAAGGTCTACATCTGCAGCCAAAATAAAATATGGAAATAAAAATGTGAAAATATTCTAACAAAGGAAGTTTCATTAATTTTCTTTATTACCACTCTACCCCTCACATATAAAAATACCGGGCTCCCATTTCAGAGCATATTTCCCTTATAACGTCACACATAGGACACTTCCTTGACATCTGTGCTCTTCAGTATGGAGTAACATATTAGAGGCCCAAAATTTCACCAAGGAAAAATAACAAAGTTACACTCACCTGAACCACACATCTGGCTGGCTGTTACAGTGCTCCCTTTAGCCTGTCTCCTTCTCTGCTGCAGTAATGGCATTTCTCTCAGCGTCCTCAGTAGGGTTGCCACCTTTTCTTCAAGCCAAACCCGAACACTGTAGCGCCTCGCGGCAATTTTTTGGTAAAGTACACTATGCATGTATTTTGTGATTAAATAACATTGGAGGTAATCACAAAGATGCCGGTGTGCCCCAGGTCCCCAGATATACAATCTGTACGCAGTGGTGTATTCTGGTTTGGGGCCGCCCTAGGCAAGACGAAACAGGAGCGCCCCCCTCAACCCCCCCCCTTTCTCTAAATCTGCAGGATCTCATGGGGGCTGTGCAGGATCTGTGGTGGGCTCTGGCATAAGGCCCACCACAGATCCTGCAAAGCCCCCGAGACCCTTCAGAGCCCACCACAGATCATGCACACAGACCGCTGCAGGATGTGTGGTGGGCTCTCAGGTGGGCTGTGCAGAATCCATGCTGGGCTCTGCAGGGTCCCTTTAGCAGCAGTGTGATCATCTTACCTGCTGCTTGGTCCCCGGCCTCCTCCACTGCTGGACTGGTGCTGCAGGACCCGGCCTCCTCCGTACCACGGCGGCTCTTCCGTGACCCGGTGTTCTGTCACGCATGCAGCAGCTTCCTACTGCACGACCCTTCCTGATCCGCTGTCGTCCCGGCCTCGCCCCGCCCCCTCCTGCTGCTCCGTCTCCTCTACCTCTTCCACGGCCGCCTGCTTGCCGCTTTTCTCTGCCTCCTTGCTGTCTCCGTCCTCTGACGCTGCCGCCTCCTCCACCCGGCTGCCTGAGTGTTTTGGGGGCGGCATTTTTGCCGCCCCCCTGAAATCTGCCACCCAAGGCAAACGCCTTGTTACCTTGCAGGAGATACGCCCCTGTCTGTACGTAAAACGATGCCCCCATAATACTCTCTGAAAACACTGGCTCTTTACGACTGGTTAATCGCAAATAAACAATAGTTCTTTTTCTCTATGCATTTTGAGAAGGTGTTCAACAGAGTGGCCCGGGACTACATGAGGGCAGTAATCACAGCTCTGGTTTTTTCAGAAGTGTTTAATCAATTCATTTCGTGCTAACACCCAAGCTAGGGTAAGTAAATAAACATCTATCAGATGCCTTCTGGATCTGCAATGGAATGAGATGGGGGTGCCTGCTCTGCCCAATAATATCCATATTGACACTTAGGCCTTTCTTCTGTTGCTTGCAATCAAAGCCAAATAGTATGGGCCTCAAGGTAGGAAGGAGGGAACATAAGCTAGCTATTGATGATATACTCCTATTCCTATTAGAACCACACATTACTTTCCCTAACCTATTGCAGGATATTGAACACCTTCATAAGTAATTAGAAAGCACGTGCACACTAGATGGCAAAACAGTTTATGAAATAAAACAAATTAGATGATACTTTTTCAGAGCACAAAACTGAGACAAAATTTTACAAATTGCACAATTTTTTGGTAGAATAGTTTCAGGGGGAGAGAACAAGTAAATTTCATCTATAAATAAAAATGATAGTGTCTTTTTTGCAAAACTGAAGCAGAAACATTGTACAGAATTGCTGCACAGTAAGTGCTCCCTTTTTTGCTAGGGAGGGAAATATAAAATCAGTGTCTTTTTTTGAGAAAGAAGACAGAACAAGTGTACAGATTTAATGCACAATATGTTCTCACTTTTCTGGTAGAAGGCAATTTCAGAGGGAGAGAGCAGGCAGATTTAATCTGGAAATAAAAAAACTTAATAAAAAAAACAATATATTTTTCCAGAGACAGAAGACTTGATGCACAATTTTTAAGCCATTAAGTCTTTTTGATTTTGCGTTTATAATGAAGGAATCACAGTTTATGCTATTTCAGAGAGTATATATCCACAAATGTCCTTGATTGGGGCAGTGCACTGAATTAGGCCCAAAAATTGACAAACTGCATGATTTAGCTTGCATCAAGCCAAAAATATTTTCCTATTGAGCAGCAGCATGTGGAAACATCAGGTGTTGTACTTTTTACCCCCCTGGAAAAGCACCCTCCCAATGCTGAGGGCATGTGACCTGGTATGGTGTTTCCTGCCCTGCCAGGCTGCTGCCTGGATTAAGGGTCTAGTATGGGATTTTAGGGGGACCCCACATTTTTTTTGGGGGGGGGGGGCATTGGGGTCCCCATAACACCCCTACCAGATCTAAAGAGTCTGGCATGAATTGGGGCCTAGATTGTTCATTTCTCTTGCCTTCTCCAAACGCTACACCCTTTAGTGAATAACCCTGTTAATATTACTTTTCTGCAACAAATTTTAATTCGTAATTATCATGTAACTCATCCGAAGTTAACGAAAATTCGGATTCATCCCAATGCCGAAACAAATTGACTTTCAGAGATGAATCCCGACAAATGAAATAAAGAAACATCCAAAACGAAACAAAACTAGACAATTTTTTTGCTGGCTTACATGTCTATTGAGGATGTGTTGAGAATTTTTACTCAAGACCTTTCCTGGCACAAAGTTTGGGGTTAGCCACCTCTAGGCCTTCTGATAGAATCTCCAGTGTTGCACCTGTCCCCCCAGCAGACAAGCTGCAAAATTAATTTCATATTCTCTTGGTTGCTTGGAGGGCACTGGTATTTCTGGTGACGACTCACCAGACAAGGCCATTGTGGAGGAGGTGACTGAGCTGTCACCATCACCAAGTTTCAGGACATGGGGTGGAACCACAAACTCCAGTGGTGCTCCCCATCCTGCATCCTTCCTAGTAGTAAGTGAAGTTACTTAGTAGGCCATGAAGGAGATATAACATCTTTGCCTATTCTTGTTGGACCAAGTGACCCTGCTATGTCATCTGGATGTGATGACAATAGAATGAAAGCTCAAAATATCATCCAAGTATACCACTATGGACTTTTAACTTGTAAGGCATACTGAAGTTGAGTTTAGAAAACATTTTAGACCCATGGGGACATTGAAATGTTTGCTAATGAACAGAAGTGGGAACAGTCCTTTTAAACAAAAAAGCACCTGCTGGGGATGAAGAGGGGTGGATGAATCCTTTTTTAAAGATTGTCAGCAATGTGCTACTCCATGGCTTTGGATTGAGGGCAGTTATAGGGCCTTAAGTGGGGTAGGTCATAAACAGTAAGAAGAGCAGAAGTGGTTTTTGGCAAAAAGGAGTGAAACAGACTTGGGAAGTGAGATTAGATAGCCAGAGAAGCAAGAGGCACTCCAAGAAATTAACTGCCCTCTTTCCAGTTGATGAAAGGACAGTGAGCTGCAAGCCATGAAATTCCCACAACTACAGAGATGTAGGGCTTAGGAAGGACCAGGAAGGGAAGCTTCTTCATGATGGAGAAAGCCGACCAACAGTTGAAAGGGAGCAGTCTGCCAGAGGATTATGATGGTCCCATCAATGGATGAGCTT
The DNA here is from genome assembly GCF_000935625.1 of Nanorana parkeri. Classification (NCBI taxonomy): domain Eukaryota; kingdom Metazoa; phylum Chordata; class Amphibia; order Anura; family Dicroglossidae; genus Nanorana; species Nanorana parkeri. The sequence goes on from NW_017307307.1 coordinate 172,715, forward strand.
TTAAAAGGAGATGAGATGAATTTAAACAGGATGCCTAGGCTCTGAGCCAGGGAAAGACTCAGGATGTTGCCTGCTGCACATGAATCGATGAAAGCTCATGTTAGGCCCATTCCCAGCTGCCAATGCTGCACCCCTGATAAATCTGCCACTGACTCCAAGCTGTAGAGGGACCACAAATCCCAGATATACATTATATAGCAATGCAGAATAATACCATCAGCGTGAGAGGTCCACAAATATCAGCAATACATTATACAGCATTGCAGAATAATATAATTAGTTAGAGGACTACAAACCCCAGCAATACTTTATACAGCACTGCTGAACGGCACCAGCTATAGAGGACTACAAATCCTAGTGATACATTCTACATTAATGCCGAATGACAACTGGCTATGGAGAACTACAAATCCCAGTGATACAATATACAGCAATGCCGAATGACAACTGGCTATGGAGGACTACAAATCCCAAAATTGCATTATACATCAAAGCAGTATTATATAAAGCTACATACTCTGCGCTGCCCTGGGATGCTGGCCTGCTGTCTCCAGCAGAGGATCTCAGAAGGGCAGTGTGGGGTCACAGGTGGCTTTGCAGGGTCTTGGAAGACTGTGCAAGGTCTCAGATGGCTGTGCAGGGTCCCTGGAGGCTGTGTGGTGTCTTAGGAAGCTGTGTGTGTGTTACACGGCTGTGCAAGGTCTTAGGAGGCTATGTGGGGTCTCTGGAGGCTATGTGGGGGTCTTAGGAGGCCCTGCGGGGTCTTAGGTTGCTGTGTGGGCTCTCAAGAGGCTGTGCAAGCTTATAGATAGCTGTGCGGGCTCTCACGAGGCTATGCGGGGTCTTAGAAGGCTATGCGGGGTCACTGGAGGCTGTGCAGAGTCACAGAATGCTGTTCACGGTCTCTGGAGGCTGTGCAGGGTCTCAGGAGACTATGTGGGGTCTCAGGAGGTTGTTCGGGGTCTCAGGAGGACTTTGCAGGGTCTCACTGGGGATCGGTTGGTCTCATGGTTGGGTGTGAGTGGCATGGTTTCAGGAAGGAGGAGATGTGCGGGTGGTGCTGTAAACAGGTGCTATGGTTCACAGGAAGCCTGCCAAGGTCCCTGCTTGCTGGGGACCTTGCCAGCCTATCTGTAAAACGGCGGGGCCTGTTTACAGTGCCGGCTTCCGTTGAAAATTTTAAAGTGCTGGTATCTGCGCTTAGTATTGGGGCATTTTCATGAGTATGAGTAATCGTGAAAATGCCCGGTATCAGTATCAGTGCATCCCTAGCTCATACCTTTATAAAATTCCATGAATGGATACATTTGAATATGGTTTTTAATGGTGACCTCTTAACAAACAACAAGTATAAAACAAATACTTTTTTGTGTCCATAGTATACTGTGTAGTACACATGTTACAGATCCTCATTCTAAATACTGAATAGTATTTCAAGTTTGGCCTCTTGATACAATAAATTGCTATTTTTATAAGTATTTCAAATAATTCATAATTTTTCATGTCATTTTGCATTTCTAAACATAAGTAAAAGTCTGTGTCCAGTACCAATGAATATTTATAGACCTGAATGTATAAACATGCATTAAGCTATACAACATTCTCTCTTCTGCCACCAATTTCAGGATGGAAGTTTAGCTTGTTAATAAAAGAACAAGCAGGCAAGTCATATGTCATATATTTATACCCCTGCTCCATTTTCATGGGACATTTCAAAGTGTGCCCTTCAAGAATATATTGTTGAAAAGTATCTTGTAGCATTTATTGCACCACTTGCCTGTTTCAGGATTTCTAGTGATTGAGATTTATTGCCTTCCTCTTGCTTTGTGTGTAATTTATCACATCTCTTAACCAGGTAAAATAGAACCAACAAGAGTACATCTGAAGGCTGCAATATTTCAGTTATTGGAAGAATCAATGCAGGTCAAATGTGCTCAGGTTGTTAGCAAATTTCCTTCCAAGCTTATTACTTCAGGAGCATCCAGACAACCACGGATTTCTTTCTCCACTAGCTATGATTTATGATCAAATCACTTTAATGCCTTCAGAACATGAATAATCATATTTGCCAATTGCAGAGAACGGATAAAAGATGATGTGACTGACATAATATAGATTTGACAGAGCTTCATTATTTTCAAGTTACAGTAAATTTATAGATAGAAAAATGCACATTGTTACATTTTAAATACATTACATAGTAATGTAAACAATATCTTTTAATCAACATTTTAGAAATAACTTGTGTATGTTAACTGTATCATTGCACTCTATATAAATTGGGGAATTCTAAATCCCAAGAACAAATTAAAAAACCCATACCCATAAAATGTTGCTAGACTCGCTGAATACATTATCTATCCTGTTGTGGAATTTTCATAAAGGGGGTGTATAGTGTGTGTGTATATATATATATATAAATATATATATATATACACACACACACACACACACAC
>NW_017307307.1:175700-213575 GCF_000935625.1 Nanorana parkeri
ACACACACACACACACGTGTGTAACAATATCTTTGTCGAGCCGAAGTGTCAGGATCCAGAGCACCCCCAGGTGGCACTGGAGCCGGGTCCTGCAGTTCCTGTGCTCGTCTGTGGGTGTCTCCAGAAGCCAGGAGCTGTCAGGAACCTGCCTGGATCCAGAGCACCCCCAGGTGGCGCTGGAGTCAGGTTGCTGCAGTTCCTGTGCTCGCCTTCGGGTGTCTCCAGCAGCCAGGAACTGTCAGAAACCAGACCACCACTGGTTGGTGCTGGAACCTGTAGCTCCAGTACTCACCTGCGGATCTGCCCCAGCTGCCAGTGATCATCCCATCACCTGGTGCTTCCTGGGAGGGTATATAGGCCCTCCCAGGCCCCAGTCAGGACGTCGGCTCAGTATTGCGTCGCCTGCCCCTGACTGACTTCCGTGCCCTACTACCTGAGCCCTGCTTCCTATCTGCAAACCCATCACTGACCCAGCTTGTTACCTGACCACTCTTTTTGGATCCTGTACCGCCCTGCCCTCGTGTTAATGACCCGGCTCGTTACCTGAACACTCTTCCTGTATCCTGAGTCCTGCTATCTATCTGCAGTCCCTAGCCTTGTTCCCGTTTGCTGTTGCCCCTGGCTGTAGGTATGTTTGTTCCAACCGTGTTTTTGTTACTTCACTGCTAACCTGTGGGGGTTGATGGGGTTTGTAGTTTTGTTTGTTGTGTAACAAATAAACCTTGTGCATAACCTCATCCAGTGTGGTCACACTAATGTGGTCTATCTGCGTGGGTACCTACATGCGGTGTGGGGACACCCGTGCGCGTTACCCTGACATGGCCGAGCCGCGCTGAAAGCTGAAGCTGGCAGAGCGGATGGCCATTGGCCAGCCGACAGCCTGATTCTGACAGCAGAGAGATAGGCAGAGATAGGAGAGATAGGCCAATAGAAAACTGTTGGGCGGAGCTAGCCATCATTGCTAGCTCCGCACAATCGTTTTCTATTTTTTTTTCTACTTTTTAAACAATTTTTCTGTTCTGCTCGGTACCACAGAGGGACCGAGCAGAACAGCCGAGCCAAATGGCGCTCAGCTGCATTCGGCTATTCACTCACTGCTCTTCGGCATCTATAAGAATAGACCGAACAGCAGCGAGTAGCCTGCCGGAGGTTCAGCTTAGCCGATCCAGATGTTGGATCGGCTAAGTCGAACTCCTTCTGCACTTCGGGTCAGCTGAACATGCTGAGCAGCCACGCGAAGCCACCCGATGTACGGCTGATTTCAGCCGATATATGGCTGGAATCAGACGCACCAGCCTGAAGTGAATAGCCGAACAGCCTTCGGCTCACTTCGCTTTCGGTCGGTCATTCACTCGGCTGCCTACGGCAGCTTAGTGCATAGACCCCCATATCTCAAACAGAATGCCAAAGTGGCCAAATGCCAAATGCCATTTCATATCAGTGCTCATCTTATCCTTGGATATTTGATACCTAGGATTTCATCCACTATGACTGTTTCTCTTTACCGTCTGTCCCCTGCCTTTTGCCTCTTTGCATGCCTCCTGCCAGTTGTGACTTTCAGCCTGTCCTACTTAATGATAGAATTCTCTTTTCTTGACCTATCTATACTATTAGCTGGTACCCCTAGGAAAGTATAAGGGTATCACATCACCAGCAGCCCTGGAAAATAAAAGACTAAACTTTTAAGCCTGGCTTGAACCAGCACCTTGGTGAGAGCCACCTTGGTGAGAGTCTGCTTCTGACAGAAGATCTATGACGATCTGTGACAATATTAAAGGGAAGCATACAAAATACTGGAAGAAAAAAATGGCACTTTCTTGAGCTTCTTGCTCCCCGGGGAAAACATTTTTTATTTAAGTGACTAGCCATAAGAGAACATGTCTCCATAAAGCTGTTCAATGATAATTCACTTTAAAGATCAGACACCAGGGTTGCTTCTGTCAGACACAGTTCTAGCTCTGATTTTGATTTTAATCTGATGTTAGTCTGCTGAGGATACTCACTGCAAACTGTGAGAGGATACCAAACTTTATTTAATTATTTAGTGTAGCATAAAGGTCACCATTAATTTTTGAGGTCCAAACTCTCAAACATATTTAAATATATTGTTTTAAACAACTTATTATGTTAAAGGATTTAAAACCCAGATTGTAAAAAATAGGAAACAAATGGAAATAATGTTGGCAATAACTAAATGACACTAAACTCGAGTTAAATCTTAAAAATACATTCAAGTACCCTAACTATTAAGAAAAAATTAGCTTATCTGTGTATCACTCAGCAGTAGATCCTCAATTCATCTCTGAATTGGTGCTGAGACTGTCCTTCCTTCTGGAGAGTGGCTACTCCAGGTCTTCATAGGCTTTGTGTGTGTTATAAAGTAACCATTGCTCCAAGCTCACTTTCATGATGGAATACAATCTAATTTGTACTGAGATTGTAGTAGTCCATCGTGGGAGAGAGCTTGGAGCCGTGGCTACTTTATAACACACACAGGGCCCATGGGGATGACACACCAGAAGGAAAGACAGTGTCAACACCAATTCAGAGATGATTTGGGGATCTACAGCCAAGTGTTACACAAATAAGCTACATTTTTGTTAATAGTTAAGGTACTTGAATGCATTTTAGGTATTGTAAAATTTATTTCCATTTTTTTCCATGTAGGTATGTGGTCAGTGACTGTGTGTCTGACTTGTCAGTTTTGAAATGTGACACTACTACAGTCAGTAAAGAGATTGACTTGATATTCATCTGGAGTGCGAGTGACTTTCCATTTGATTTTTACAGAGGCATCTGCCATAACTGCAGCACCCACCCTACTTTGGGTCTTCATCCCAGTCAGGAGTGCGATGGGACACACTTTTTTTGACTTGTCAGCTGGGTACGGGTTGCATGGTACAAGTTCACAGGCAGCAATTGGCCTGTGGGCTGGTACTTTTTGACCCCTGACCTAGGGGTTGGTGACAGACATTGATTTGCCAAAGGTTTTTTCTATAGGTAAATATAGGAAGTACACCTCACAGTATGGAAAATGGATTCCAGCTCAGTAAAAAGGCCTAGCGCTCGAAGTTGTAAAAGTAGGGGACATTTCCCAAACTAGAACAGGGACAAAAATTAACATTGTGATGGTGGCAATGTTAATGATGGTGGGTCTATTAAAATGTTTCTGGGAGAGGTGGCAAAACCTGTTGAATATTAGCATGAATATAATGTTTTGAGACAAATAAATCTGTATTTTGGTAGTATTTAATAACCACTGTTTTTTTTTTTGTACTATATAAAGGATGAAAAAAGCTTTTCTTTTGTTTCCCTCACTTTTTGTTATAATATGTATCCAATAAAAATGCCAGGACAGTACAAACACCCTCAAAATGACCCCTTTTTGGAAAGTAGAAACCCCACAATTTTTTACAAGTTAAGAAATGTGCTGGTATCGAGGAGGTTGAGGAGCATCTTCCCTTTAAAAGTTACTTACTGAAGCCAAGTGCAAGTCTTCTGTAATCAGTTCCCTGGATAATGATATTGCATTGTTTGCAATGGCTAGATATCATGAATAAACCAAAAACTATCCCGCAATAATTGGTGGTCAGTAGCATTTTTAAAATCTCCACCCCCAGTGTAATTTTAAAGCCCCCAGAAAAAAACAAAATAATCCCCACAACATTGGAAATCAGTGACATGCAAATCCCCCACCCACATGCACACACACCCCACCACCAACTTAAATCACAAGCATTTCCGCTGCTGCAGCCTTTCTTTCTTCTTTGATCAGGCCGAGATCCTCCTTTCCCTTCCCTCAGTTGTGCAAGTAAGGGGAAGGCTCTCAAGTGCAAACAAAAGGAGTGTTCACATTTATGATTGCTGTGATGGCCAATTCTGATTGGCTCTATGCTTTATTTCTATGATCTCCACCATCAAATAACAGCAGGAGCAGAGGAATTGGGGTTGATTTACTAAAGGCAGATCGGCTGTTTACTTTGTAAGGAAATTTGCACTTTGCAATTGGATTTTCCCTTAGCTTACTGAATGAGGTGAAGTTCTGCTGACATCCATCATCCACTTATATGTAAGAAAAAATACTGTTTTCTTTTGCCTTGCATCATTATTATTATTATTATTATTTTTACTATTATTAAGGATTTATATACTGCCAACAGTTTGTGCTGCGCTTAACAATGTAAAGAAGATATTACAATCACAATACAATTCAAGACAAGATGGTAAGGGAGGCCCTTAGCAAGATGGTAAGGGAGGCCCTACAATCTAAAATGGAGGGGCAAGTGATACATGAGGAGGAAACTGTGTGGGGATGAGGTGGAATAGGCTTTCTTGAAGAGATGAGTCTTAAGGGATCACCTAAAGGCAGTCAGAGTGGGAGATAGACAGACAGTTTGGGGTAAAGAGTTCCAGAGGATGAGAGAGAGTCTAGAGAAGTCCTGGAGGCGAGCATGAGAAAGCAGTAGGTCTTTGGAAGAAAGGAGGGAAAAGTTAAGATGATAATTTGAGACAAGGTTTGAGATATAACTGGGGGGCAGAGTTGTGATTAGGTATTCTTCTCAAAGTGAATTTTTCTCACATTTGCTAAACTCTGGGGAAATTCCCATAAAAAGGCAAATTCCCTTTCAAGGTAAACAGCCTTATTTGTCTTATTTTAGTAAATTGACCCTGTTGTGTGCATGCCTGGCACATGCACCAATGGTAATTACTGGGAAGTTTTAAAACATCCATTAACAAAACAGCACCCTCGAGGGGCCATTTAACTCTCATGGCCTTTCAGCAGGTGGTTACGGATTGAAGAATGTAATAAACAGCAAATACACCTTTAAATTGTGAACTATGACCTTCCAGCCCAAGTTAAGCCAGGATAAGGTGTAATCACCAAATACATGTAATCACCAAAGTACAAAAAACAGTACTGCCCTAGTGCACAATAAACATTCTATTCTACAATTCACTGACTATGCCAATGTATCATAAACTGTAGGTATAATAATTTTTAGCAGGGATTACTGGAGCTCTCAAAATTGTTGGGGTAACAATATTTAAAAAAAGGTTGTGTTAGACCGTTAACATATTTCAGCATTACTTGACATTTTTAACAAAATTACTGTTAGAAATGTGAGCTGAATACCTGATCTTTTAGAATACCTGCATTTGTATCTTAGAATACCCTCTGCTAGTGCAGGTGGAAATCTTTGCTGCAATGCACTGCATGTACTCTGCTGTTATAATCTTTTAAGCTTCTTTGAAGCTGTCTAAAAAAAAAAGGTTTATGTGATAGTTTAAAGTGAGGAACAAAATAGTGCAGCACCACAAGGACAAAAACCACTAGTTTTCATCAATCAGTTTAATATATGATATGCTTTGCACTGCAGAAACAAGCGCGCGCGCTGCTCCTCTCCCTATTGCAATCTTTCATCACCATCAAGTAACTGTGAACGTCTTTGCATTCACTGTAGTAAGCCCAGAGTATTTATGGTATCCATTTATAACAGCAGATTGATTCCTCAGCAGTACATGTTCAGGAAGCAGAGGGAAATTCCATAAATATTACCATTTCATTGCAACTGTCAAGGTTGGACTCTTTTGCAGACCATGTGCAGGGAAGATAGGCAATGTTACTGGGCTTCTGTTACCAAGCTGTGTAGTTCTGGTGCCCTTACAGTACTTTTTGTCAACTACAAAGGAGAGACAATTAGCAAAGGTTAGATTTGAAGAAACATACACAAACGCAGTAAATGAGAAAAAAAAAATCTTTTTAAACAGCTTCAACAACAATTATAAAAAATAAACATCTCTTAAGATGGCAGTGGTCAGGTACCACACTAATAAAAGTAATTTATTAATTGAAATAAGCAACCTATATGTTACATATCCACATTCCATTAACAACAATAGACAGTTGCATGCTACTCACCCTACAGCAATAATATTGTCTATAACTTCAAGAATAAACTTCCTTCAACATGTAAAAGGTCACTTGTAATTTCACCTTAAAGTGTATCAGATCCATGTAAGCATGATCAGTCACATTTCTTCTTTCCACAGGCAATGAGAGTTTAGTGAGGAATTAAATAGTAAAGCAGCAAAAAGGACAGAAACAATATTTCTAAAATTTTGATTTCTTAGACTCACAAGTAAATGTATAAAAAGCTATCATAGTTCAAATGTATTGTATTGGTCCAATCCAAGTTTATCACATCTGATTTCTTTAGGGATAGGGAGTCAATGCGCATGTTCAATGACAATAGCCTCATAACAAAAAGAACCAGTAGGATACAGCATAGTATATTATGCCATTCCGCCCCTATAGAGCACAAAGAAATATCTTCAATGAAAAATACAAGCTTTAGTAAAAAAAAACACTATCTTATTTAAAAGATTAATTCAATGTTATTAATATTGGAGAATGTTCATTGGGAATTAGTATAGGAACTTAAGGAACTGAGTATAGAGGATGTAAGGTTTCTGTTTTCTATTATACCCATGACAAAGGCATAAAGGCTATAGATTATTAAATCATGGTCTCTCAATCATAGCAAGATTTTATTTGCAAGCATTGTACTGTCCCATAATTACTGCTGGTCTAAGAAAGTCTTCTATTAGCAATAAACTTAATTGGAAAAGTAGGCTAAGTCTACATCAAGAATTTGTATTTTTATGGAACTATGCAAAAAAAATAAAAAATAAACAGTGAATCTGAAAGGAATTACTTTTATGAAAGAGATTTAGACAATTGTCTATTTTAGATATCTTTCTTAGGCTTTTAACATACATTCCATTCTCAGTTGACATTACATTTTTCTACAACCAGAATAATTAAAAGGCAAAGAATGGGAAGAAAAAAAGGTCAAGAGGGGTATTCCTAGTCTATGTCTTTATATTATCAGGAAAAAATAATAAAGTACTGCCCCTCTGGTATTGGTCACCAGTAGAGTTGAAATGTATTTTGCCGCTTAATTTGATGATTGTGTGGTAGCACTTGAGGCACCAATATGCGTATATAGTCGAAGTGTTTATGTATAGTTCCCTTCTAGGCCAAGCTTTTAAGTACATATAACCTGATGTGTTCCCTTATGGCGTCAACCAGCTCACACATAGCTCTCCTGTCCATGTTTGATACCACTGGAAGGAATTAAAACTCAGTAGTTCGTAAAATGGGCAGATGTTCTTAATGATAATATGCATATAAAAGACCCAAAGTAGAGAATATAAATTCGTAGACCTTGGATCTCAGAAATTTGAATATCTTGAAGCTATACTTTGGTAATGTAGTTGTTTGCTTAGACATAATCTATTTATATATGTCAGAGCACATTGAAAACCAGACAAGCATAAGGTGCTAGTTAAAAATTATTAAGAAAAGTGTCCCCAGGAGCAAGCAAAAATCATAAACAGGAACAAGCCAAAGTCAGGAGCTGGAGTGGGTAGTCGTACAAGCCAGGTCAGGAACACAGAAGTCAGCATTGTAAGGAACAAGCCAGGAGCAGAAACCAGAGGAGAACGTCAGCCAGGATTGGGTCATACATGGATTCAGGATACACTGAGCAGCAGGAATGCACTAGCAGGTAAAGCCACACAAGGGCAAGGTCAAACTAGACTGAGCTGTTTAAATAGTGAGTGGGGTCACATCATTACTCAGAGACAGGAAACTCCCATCTGGCCCTCTCAGATGATGCTCCCTGTTTGGCCATAAGAGGAAGCCTGGGAGTAAGCAACGTTACACAGTCTGCTCAGACAAAGGAGAAATCACAGGTGGGTGGAATGGCAGCCACACCAGAATGCTGCAAATCAGTTACGTCAGGGTGGAACCCTGACAATATATCCAAGATAAAACAGAATGTTTTAATTAGTTTTCTATTGATTCTCTTACAAAATGTACATAAGTGTAGCCATATTTGCACATTATATACTCAGCTCTACCTTTACAGTGCTATACAATATTTCTTTTTTACTTAACTACTTAACTCTCTCATACTGCAAGTATGTGACTCTGCCAACCCACTGAAAACAATACTTTCTTCCTTGTGTGGCTGGTATCCAAACTTAACAGCTGCAAAGCAAATAGGCAGGGTCATTGTAGTAGCTAATGTACCCTACTATAGTGGTTGATCTACAAATCATTACAATTAAAGAGTATCTAAAGGCAAAAACAAGAAACATATAATGTATTGCAGCTTACCAGTCCTTAGGTGAGGTGACTATATTAGTTTGGGTGACTATGATCACTCCTTCATTGTATCTTTGGAGGAAGACATGGTTGCTACCTGGACTTCAGACATGTCTGTCTGTGTTCATCTTTATTATACAGGGGGTTGATTGCAAACACAATTTCTGAAAGGGTAAAAAGATGTCTTAGAAATTCAATCGCTTGAAGCCAAATAGTCCTAATGTTGAATATAATCTTAGCTGTTTTGTACATGATGGATTATAATTTTATAGGTTTAAATGTTTTATATACTAATTACTAGGGATGCACTGATACCAATATTTTAATAATTACTTGCCGCCCAGTTTCTGGATTGGCCAGCTTTCTGACCAATCAGAAAGCTGGGCGGCAAGTCATTACATGCTGCCCGGCTTCCTAATACCGGAAGTTCCAGTATCAGGATAAGTATCAAGAGCATTTGGGCGAGTACAAGTATTTGCCCAAATACTCGTTATCGGTGCATCCCTACTAGTGACATTATTAACACATTTTTGTTAGCCGCAACTGGTTTCTAAAGAGTTACTGAAATCATATTGTTGTTTAAATTATTTTTTTTTACCCTATTGAAACTTTATAGGTAATACCATTTTATTACGCTTGATTCTAGACAGTGCTGTAACCATGGGAGTCACAACTTACTTTCCTGACTTATAAATAGCAGTTATTTTTAGCTGAATCCTACGAGATTTGAAAATTACATTCCTATGGCTAAATTGAAGAGTCTACGGTCCTGTGTCAACAGGCTTTTGTTCACTTCAATCAGGATTTACACTTCCATAAAAGTGAATAGTGATGCAAAACCTGGCAATTCCCCTGTCAATTAATTCTAAATGATATCAGAAGCATATCAAACCGATATCAAACTGAAGTCATCGACACAAGAACGTATCCTTGTGTTAAAGCTTTGTGAATTGAGCCTATTCTGTTCTATCCATACACAATGCCTTTCACATTGCTCCAGGTGTCTGGTCTTCAGGGGCCAGTAATTTTGATTAAGGCTCTGTTCACACCTGGGCGTATCGAATATGCGCGTTTGTCGCACGTTTCAAGGGCTACTTGGCTGTATCCCAATGGAAACGCTCTACAAAAACGCCACAAAGAAGCTCATGTACCTTTTCAGGCGTAGGCCGTTTTGTAGCGCGTTCAGACGGGCTGAAATACGGCAAGGTGTGAACCATACCCAAAGAAAACAATGGGATTTTCATGTTTGAGCGTTTTGTAGAGCGTTCGTAGAGCGTTGAACGCGCTACAAAACGTACAGGTGTGAACCAGGCCTTAGTTAGTTAGAAATAATTCCTGTCAAAATGCTACAGAAGATAAGTTGGAGTTAAGTGTTCAAACACAAACATACATGAAAGAAATAAAAAATTATGGAAATGTGTAGCAGTTTTCCTAAACTTTTAAGACTCATATATAAACGTGCTAACTATTAATAAAGTGACAGAGTACTTCTGGCAAATAGGAAAAAAATACACACTGAGAAGAGTTTTCAAAATCATCAATGTCGAGTCACTGAAATATAATTGAAGAATCAACAGAAAAAACAAGCTTGTCTCTAAAGATTGTAAAAAAGTGAATTGACTAAAGATCTTCTCAACAACTGATTTTCTTTAGAAAGCTGCAGAATGAAATTAAAAAATAAAATTGTTAAAAGAAAAAGTGTAATGTGTTTAGTGAGCTCATATTTTGAGTTGTTTTTGCTGTGTTTACCCTAAAATAATTTTCAGCTTGACCTTCAAACCTAATTTATTATTGTATTAAAGAGTCCCTTTCACCATTTCTAATGTCTATATTTGATTACTTCCCGGGATGCTTCCGGGGATGCGCTGCAGCCTGCGTACTGCGCATGCACACCCGCTGCGCGACTCGCACATGCGCACCCACAACCCTGGCACCAGGAGTTCTACCAAGCTAAGGGGGAACCCGTACCCTGCGCCGTGCTCGTGGTCCCCGAGCAGAGGTAACACCCCCTGCTTCCTGACAGGGTGATACTTTGAGACAAGGTTTGAGATATAGCTGGTGGCAGAGTTGTGATTAGGTATTTTTCTCAAAGTGAATTTTACTCACATTTGCTAAACTCTGGGGGCATTCAGGGGCAGAGTTGTGGAGGGCTTTGTAAGACGTTGTTAATATTGTTAATATTTTGAACTTTATCCTTTGGGCTATTGGAAGCCAGTGCAGGGATTGGCAGAGGGGGGTTGATGACACTGAAAGGTTTGTAAGGTAAATGAGTCTAGCAGCAGCATTTATGATAGATAGGCAGGATTTGGATGTGGGGAAGAAAGGTGAGGTCTGAGTCAAGGATGACACCTAGCACCTTTGCATGGGGGGAGGGTTGGATAGTTGTGTTGTGTGATAGTTACAATATAATGGGTGTCCCTTCACTGTGATTGTCTTATACTATTCGGGTAATGCCTTACTTTACTAGGCAGTAACTAGTGTTCTAATGCTACCCACATGTCCTTTTCTATGCAGAAAAGGGAAGGAATTGTTAAGTTGTGTGTATGCTGCATTGGGTGAGTTGCATAAAATATAGGAACAGGTCTTTGAACGTTACATGGAGCAATTGTCTCTCCATTCATACATTTCTGTGAGAGGTCAACCTATCTCCTTTTCTCTGTGAATAAATAAGTACATTCTCTGTGTTGAAGTGGATAAATGTCAAGGTGGGCTGTAGAATGACCTGTTCCTCTACTTTTTTTTGCCTTTCCTGAAACATTTTTTAGATATTTCTACCAAACTGACACATCCTTGTTGTCAAGTACCACCAATAGTGCAGTTTTTAAGGCAACCACACATATACGCAAGTAGAGTGCCTCAGCATTGTAATTTATCTAGCTGTGTAGATAGCCTTGAAACTTGGTCTGCTTGTAAGACTCAAGGAAAAACTTGGGAAACATGGACTTAGAAAAACCAGACCAAAGCAAACAAAGTAGTTCATTTACCAAGTAATCTGAGTTTGGAGGAAAAAACAGTAGGGCTTTATTTGGTAGTTTTTAAAAATAATCCCTGTGCATTTTCTGTATTTATTATAATTTCTTTAATGTTTATGGCTGATGTCTTCTTGTGGCATTACCGACTTCAAGACTCTCTTTCATGCGTTTTAAAATAGTAATTAAAAAAATCCTATTTTATTTCAAGATCAAAGAATAACAAAGAATAATTCTCAGTAGGAAATGTCAGTTTTCCTAGAGTTGCTTTTAGGTGAATTCAAATGTTCAGATTTTCTGTTTAATTACATCAAGTAACTGATCACATTTTCTATTCTGGTTTCCTACCTGTATAAGAAGAATAACATTGACACTTTGGTATATATTTCAAAGAACTGCACCTTCAGCATGCAAAGCAACAAGGTTATACATGAAAAATAGAATAACCTTGAAGGAGGTTTGTGAAAGCCATACAATAATATTGATTTGATTTCCTGATAAGTTTATAAATAGATGTATTGTGTAGGCACTTAGAAGCCATTGTCTCTTTGGAATGATTTCGAATATAACAGCTTTCAGGAAATAACTAGGAGTTTTTGAAATGCATGAACACACTTTATGGCTATTTTGTATTAATATGAATATAACATTCTGGTAAAAGGAAACTCAGGGGACAGTGCTGACCTCTCTGCATGAAAGGACCAAACTTGTGAGTTCTGTTTCATTACACCAAGAGCTAGGGCTGTTCTAATGGAAAACAGTGGTTCAGATTTTAGTCATCAGTGACTTTGTAAATCTAGGAATATACAAAATTGTTTCACCTTTACCGTTCTGTTTTGCTTTTACACATTAAAGAGCATGTTTGCAGCTCATGATAACAATAACTAATTTATGTTGATTATAACGTGCAGTAAGAAAATTTGTGAGGCCTATTTATAAAGCATTATAATGTTAATGTAAAATTATAATGGCTTTTGTTATTTTGTTGGTTAGGCTTTTTATACCCATTCAGTTTTTTTCAGAATTTGCCTACTTTCTCAATTTTATTTAGTACATTTCTTTGTCTGCGGTAAATTAATATATTTCAGCAACCTGTGTTATTTAGGGAGCAAAGTTAATTTTTTTCTCTACTGTAAATTGTAGAAATAATTATTGTTAATAATAAAACAAGGGAGAACATGCATATAAAGGAAAACTGTACCAATTGAGGACATAATTGACATATTTTTACTATTTTATTTTAAAAAATTGTACAAAACAAAATCAAACAATAATGGCACCATTCAAGCAGATCTCTTTTTGCGTTATTTAAAACTAACAGGGTTATTCACAAAAGGGTGAAGAGTTTGGAGAAGGCAGGAGAAGTGAACCACCTAGGATAACATAGCTGAACTAGAAAGTGAGCTGAATTGGAGAATTTTTCCAAATCAGCTATTTTGGCCTAGATGGTTCACTTTTCCAAACTTTTCACCCTTTAGTGAATAACCCTGTAAGTCTCAAAATTGTCAGTGAAAAGATTTTCAACTATTGTGGTGGTAGGCAGATAAAAATGTATGGGTATAGCCAGGATGGCAGAGATGGGTGGCCCAGATTCAGGTGTAATATTTAGGTTTTTCCTCTAGGAGGAAGTGGTGAGAGGGCTGGAGGCTTGGAGGTAACAAGCCCAGCTGAAGCAAGCTGGCTCATTAGGGCCTCTATAAGCTCTCCCAGCCTGCTAAGTGAGTTGTTCCACCTGGAAGACAGGGGGGGTCTCTGTCCAGGAGTCCAGGAGGGTTCACACCTGGAACCAGCCTGTGTGGCAAGCTGGTGCGATATAGCCTGTGTGGCCATATTAAGAGATACAGCCTGTGTGGCAAGTTGCTGAATACACCTGTGTGGTGAGAACCAGCCTGTGGGGCAAGTTGTTGGAAGGATCAGCCTGTGTGGCAAATATGTTGAAAGAAGTATATGTGTGACTGTGAGAGAGATACAGTCAGGACTACACTATGGGGTCTATTCACGAAGCTGCCGAAGGATCTGGCCGTAGCTTCGGCCGATCCTTCGGCTAGCTTCGGCTCCAGGACCCCTTCGGTTCAGTAGAACCGAAGGGGTGCTGTACGGGCTATTCACAATAGCCCGTACAGCTCCCGATCATGGCCGAGCGGCTCAGCCGAGCTGAACGCATATGCATCGGCTCACCTGCCGGAGGTTCGGCTCAGCCGATCCAGATGTTGGATCGGCTGAGTCGAACTCCTTCTGCACTTCGGGTCAGCAAGCCGCTGTATGGCTGATTTCAGCCGATGTACGGCTGAAATTAGCCATACGAGCCTGAAGTGAATAGCCGAACAGTGTTCGGCTCACTTCACTTCAGATCGGTCATTCACTCGGCTGCCCTCGGCAGCTTCGTGAATAGACCCCTATGACACTGAAAGTAAAAGCCAAGGAGCTGAACCTGTGTTCTTTTTGCAAGTGCTGTGTAAACTTTATGTTGGAAAACCCCTGCAACGCCTGTGGACTTTTCCGTTTTTGAATCAATAAACATGGGCAGAGAAGCCCTGAAAAGAAGAATTAAGTGAGTGGAAGTGTCCTTAATGCTCTACTGTTTGAACTATATACACATGGACATTATTAAGTTTGCTA
Organism: Nanorana parkeri; assembly: GCF_000935625.1. Taxonomy (NCBI): domain Eukaryota; kingdom Metazoa; phylum Chordata; class Amphibia; order Anura; family Dicroglossidae; genus Nanorana; species Nanorana parkeri. The sequence goes on from NW_017307307.1 coordinate 189,462, forward strand.
TGGTTCCACATTGTTTTGAAGTATAGATGCAAGAACCCTGGATATTTGTAGATCTAGATCTCTAGACAGGGCCAGACCTAGGGCACACATTCAAGTACTGTGGTTTGCCAGTGGCTTTCCTGAACAAGATATTGCAGGCTACAGTAAATATCTTTAGTCTAAGCATACTAATTAATGATAATTTATTTTGTTAATCCCTACTTTTTTCAATTTCCACAAAATCAACAACTGTGGGTGTTTCATCTTCTGTGCTTGCTTTAGCCCCACATCTGATAAATGAACTGATCAGAATAAGGCTAAGTTCAGGCTGAGAGTGGAAGTTGTACATTTTTAACAGCAACTAGCCCAACAACCAAATACAGATGTTGGGAAGATTATTATAATTCTTCCTCAGTTCTTTGATTTTGTAACTGAAAATAACAAATCACTAGCGGCCAAGTAATCACAGCATCATTTCAGCATTAAACCAACAAACAAGTCTGTCTGCTAGATTGAGAGAAAAACTATCGAGCATACAATCCACTAACCCTTAGCATGACTTCTTCTTTATGCTGAGCACTTCAAAGGAAGAACTGTCTTGAACCCATCAACTATTTTGCCCTATTTAACAAATTGCTCAGCACAGGGAAAGGTATGCTAAGGATAAATGGCCTAGAATTGTGCTTATCCTTAAACATGAAGAAGTATATAAACTTTATATCTTGTTTGAAAGAACTGAAATGTACTGCCCTTTCCGTAACTTTTTATAGGATGACTGAGACATCAAAAGGTACCAGGGTTATTAACGTAAAACCATATTGCCCTCATTAATTAATCCTCTTGACAGAGGAAAAAAATATTACTTTTGTAAAGGATTTCAAGGAATTGCACAATTCTGCAAGATCATTATTTAGCTGTCTGAGATGGTTACAGAAGAAACAGCATATCATATTATACAATAATCTTTGAAGTCACTGATTAATGATCCTAATTAACTAAAATTAAAAGGGAATTTTTTTAGAAGTATGTAAAGAAACCCAATTCTTGTTTTATTCTAACGCACTAAAGAAATGCTGTGTTACCAATAATGTCAAGACTGTTACCAAGCCCAGTAAAATAAACCTGCAGTGCACAAACACTAAGGAGGTTAATTTATGTTACTAAGAATATATATTGAATTTTTAGTTTTTTTATATATTACAGAAAGACAAAACACATATATATTTTAAGATTTCTCTAGAGGATGCTATAATGCAGTAAGCAGATTTTTCATAGGTTTTCATGGGGAATGAGAAACCAGCCGAGGATAATGCACCCCAGAACTTGCTACTACTTTTTCTCCACCTTACTTTGCTGACTTTTGTATCCTGCTAAAAGATCCTTAAAGGAGAAGTATCGGGAGAGTAAAATGTACTCTTCCCAATACATAAAGCTGGAGTGTGACACTGCAGGTGTCACATGCCAGCTCTATAGATTGAGAGCTGAGCGAACACGACTGCTGATTGCACAGGTCATGGGCTTCTCCCTGCAGAGAGCAGTGACTGACAGGGATTCCCTCCTCCAGTGCCCAATGGAGGGACAAACAGGGTTGGGGCAGGCACAGCTGGTTCAGGCTCTAGAGAGGTAGAACCAGCTGTCAATCAGGCAGCGGGGTGGTATTGTTGGGATTTTTCTGGCTGCAGTGTGGCTCTGCACTGTAAGCGAATAGCTTTCAGTAGCCCGCCAGATGCTGACTTTGGGTCACAGCAGTACAGTAAACATACTAATTTGACCCAAAAGAGAACTAAAAAGTTTTTAACCACTGTTAACCACTTTAGGATTTACAACACTAGAGATACGTCCTAAAAAAAAGTTTTTATGACACATTTTGAATGTCTAAATCCTCTTCCCCCTGCCACTATTACTGGTAATTACTATCTGTCAAAAAGACAGCTAGTAATTGCTTTGTATTAAACAACAGGTGCAGCTGTAAAGATGAGTGCTGAAATGGTTTATTTCATGTTTAGTAACCCCCCACATAGGCACTTTTTACCTAGTACATCATCTCTTATAGTGTTGTATATGGAGGCATTAGGCAACCTACTGCAAAGTTTCCATTTACATTAGTAATAATATCTAGTAGGGAGGTTTGTAAGCTACAAAAAATACAGTTGATGATCTGTGTTTTTAATGGCATGGTGGATTGAAGCAATATTCTTAGATCTTAAAGCAAACAAATCCTATATCTGTTCCATAGATGCATTAGGCTCAATTCACAAAGCTAACTCCCTGGAAAAAAAGAATACCTTTTTCAGAAATATTACAGTTATTCCAATTAGTTCAATTAAATTTGATTACAGTCACATGTATAAATAGAGAGCATCATCCTTGTGTTAAATCTTTGTTAATTAAGCCTATTATCTGATAACTTTTATGTAAAATTACATTTACAAGACACATTTAATCTGTATACTGAATTTCTGAAAATTAATCTGCATAAAAATCGATTTTTGCCCATTAGTAAAAACATTTAATATGCCAATATATTGTTTTTTTCATTCTCTTTGCACCTCACTGACTTTTAATTGTCCTCAGTTTAATGGGAGTTCTTCCTCTTTGGCTTCCTCTTGAAAATTGATTTGTTTCACCTATAATTCAACTGAGATCAATTCCCTAAATGTCAGACTATGTTGCTCTAGCAAGGACCTTGAAATAGACTTAACATGAATAGAAGTGAAAAATGTGCTTGCATTCAGTTCTAGGAACCAAGAATGTTAACCTGATTGCAGGACATGGTTAACCAAATTTGAACTAATGTTTTTTAACACACTATATAGTCAAACAGTTATGAAGCATGTGTAGGCTGCACACCTTTACATAGCAATCAATCCCTTAATCAGTTAGTTAAGCCAAATAAACACACTGCAACATGCCAAATTTCATATTGTGTGGCCACAAAATATTTGTACTTGCGAATAATAGTCATCTCATAGCTACAGTTTTTATTGTTGAATATGGCAGAAATTGTGCCTAAAAGATTATCATTATTTCTGATCATTAGCTGAATTCACTTAAAACCCAAGTCCAGCTTGAGCAAAATATAAATATATCAATCCCCAGCATTAAAAAAAAAGCAGATTTGGCTGTAATACTCACTCCAGCTCTGACAGTGTCCCCCGCATACTCAAGGATCTAGTAATCCAAAAGTGGCCATTACATGGCATTACTCTCTATGGCATTCAGGATGTGTCCACTGCTGGAAAAAAAATAGGAAAAGAACCCATGATGTCACACAATCAAGCCAAAAACACCTGGAAAAAAATGTAAGGATACAGGTTTTCTTTCACAGGTTCAGAGGTGATGCTCGAATACTGAGGCTGGTGATGGGCCTTTAGGTCAAATTAGAGCCATACCTAAACCAAAGATTAGGCCTGAAAAATAAATGCCTGTATTTCTTGGATATAATTCACTAAATATGGACATATTTAGTCAATGCCATTGACAAATATGGCCATATTTAGTTAATTATATCACCAGCATCGCTGCCCCTCTTTTGGCTGGCAGCCTAGTGACCAGGCGAGTGGGAAGCTGTTATATTTACCAGAGGTTGTAATACCACTGGTAATTGTAGCACTTCCCCCTGGGCTTAAGGGGTGGGCAGACAAATACCCAATTTAGCTTGCCCATTATGCAAACATCAAACAGGCAGACTTTGGACCAAATTCTAATTTGCTCCGAACCCAAAGTTAATCCTAATGGGATATGAGGCAGTTTTTTTTATCAAAAAATTAAAATGAGACTGTATTATTTTAGAGACAATAAAGATATTATACAGTGAATGTATAGTATGTAAGTAGTTTTATCCATTTGAAATTTAAGAGGGAGAGGCAAGGCAGGCTGTATAAAGAAAAAAAAAATTAAAGTGCATTATTTTAGAGACAATAGCCAGAAGTATTGTACAGTATGTAAGAAGATACAGTATTTTAGACTGCAGTGTAAAAGGAAGTGATGAGGCAGGTTCTATAATGAAGTAAAAATGAGGGCATCTCATTTCAGAGAAAAAAGACAGAAGTATTATACAATTGCTGCATTGTATGTAAGCAACTGGATTAGGCCTCAATTTAAGGGAGAGAGATGAGGCAATTTGTATCTTGAAATAAAAATTAGAGTGTATAATTCTAGAGACAATAGACAAAAATATTGTACTTTCACTTAAGTTAATTTTAGTGCCCACAAACATATATAATACACATTTGTTTTGCAAGATATAAAAGATGAAGTTACGATGATTAAATAGATACCCAATCTACCCAGGTTAACAATTGTGTGCATCTGTGAAACGGCGACGAAAGATGGTACCCCAAATTGACAATAGGTCATATAAGCAACATTTAGAAGCCCGTCATCAATTTAGAGATATCCATGAATACTGGCCCTTTAAAACATTTTAAAATTAATTTTGACATTGATTTCAATATTATTTGTAATTTTTTTTCTTTTTTTTCCACAGATCGCGCTCTAATAGCTTATTGCCTGGCTTCTGCAGCTGAGCAATGACAGCTGAGGGACCGGAAATGATGCAATCAGTGTCACTTCTGGTCCGATACAGTGGGTAGGAAATCGGTGAACAGGTGTTCGCCAGTCTCCTTCCCCACAACACCCGAGATGCCGGTAGGGGTGTCGGGCAGGGGGGCACGCACTGCACCGGCCCCTGGAAGCAATCTGGAGGCAGCTCAGCCATCAGAATTGCTTCCAGTGTAAAGCTGACAGTTGGCTTTACATATGGTAACATTGTCCCGGTGGCTATAGCTGTTAAAAGGGACCTGCTGCCAGCGACGTACGAGATACATTGGTGGCAGCGAAAGGGTTAAAGTAAGCTGTTAATGCATCAGCTCTTTTCCTATGTACTTAGTAATATTTAATGGAAAGTGTCATATATAACCTGAAGTAAAACAACTTGCTACGATTGTATCCAAACAGACCTATCAAATATTTAGTCATATCAGCAATGGCAAGGAGACTTTTTTTTCCCCCAAATAAAGTTTTATTGGTTTACAAATATAGAAGACATCTTCACATACATTTATACAAATACACAAATATTTGGTGTCAGTTCCAAGGGTACAAAATAGTTGGATACCCGTTATAGAGACAAAAGAAATAGCGGCAGTGCCGCTCAGCTATTGATGTGACAGTAGTACAATAGTCGACAACTACAGGTGACTAATGTACGTTGTTGATGTATAGAATATCGTTTACATTTCAATTATAGAGTCCAATCACAGGGCACTGGCTTAAAGCATTCATCAACTATGGCGTGAGTGGAGATGGCTCCACCACTCTTCGATATAACGTGCGCTCAATAAATGAAGCTCCAGGCTCTACTCACAGAGGCGCCGGTAGTGCTCCAGCGTGTAGGGAGAAGGCATGCACTCTGGTTGAAACGTAGCCAGCGGTTGCCCCCATATTGTCAAACTGCAACACCCTGCTTAACTAACTGACAAGACAACAGGGGGAGGGGGACAAAGGGAGACAAAGGGGAGACAGGTGGATGGGGAAAAGGATGAGTGAGAAAGGTTTTCGGGTTGCCCTTAGGTGCAATGTGTGTAGGAGGGTATTGGAGGTCATTTATATAACACAGAGTCGGCGTGAGGCAGGTGAGGAGAAGTACTTATCAATCCAGGGGGACCAGGTTTTTTCAAATTTGCTCATATGGTCTTTGAGTTTAGCTGTTCTCTTTTCCTGTGACATAATCCAGTTGACGTGGTTAGTCACACTGTGGATACTGAGGGGCTTCGTGAGCCAATTTTTAGCAATTTCCCTCTTTGCAGATGTGCAAATATGCATGGAGAGATTAAATGGTTTACGGAGAAGGCCTTCAGGCTTACATAGTTACATAGTTACATAGTATTTGAGGTTGAATAAAGACATTAGTCCATCAAGTCCAACCTATTAGGATCTCATTCTAGGAGTACCTGTACCCCTGTATATTACGGTCCCTTAAGAAATCGTCCAAAAGTTTCTTGAACAATTCCACATTCTTTGCTGAAATCACTGTCTGTGGCAGTGAGTTCCAGACCCTAACTGATCTTAAGTGTTATTTTTTATTTTTTTATTTTTTGTTATTTTTGCTTACAGTTAAGCAATGCAAGAAATGGGTCTTTGGTGAGGGGTTCTGAGAATAGTGACAATAGGAGGGCAAACGCATCATCCCAGAAGGACGAGGCATGAGGACAGCTCCACCATATGTGGAAAAAGGTGCCTGGTTCCGGACAGCCACGAAAGCAGTTAGGGGCAAGGAGACTTTTAAAAAAAGATTTAAAGCTTAACATTTCATTCAGACCCGGACTTCTCATTGCACTGAGTGTATATGTCCACCTCGTCTCATATTTTAAAATGTTCTTGTCTATATTACCCCCTCTAGGATCAGGGTATACATGATCTAATAACTAAAACTTGATTGCCGATGTGTTAAAGTTGTGATACAGCCCTACATTTTGACTTGTGTGAATGGTCATTTTGCCATGAGATATTAAATAAACATGGTCATAGATTCACTTGTGGAGAGTTCTAATTGTTTTACCCACATGGAACGCTCCACATACACATTTCATTAGATACTGTAAATGACCCCTGTTGTTGCACAATCTACATAATGCTTGGATTTCCAAATGTGCCCATTTGGTAGCAAGACTTTCTCAACCTGAATAACCCAGGGACATCGATTACATGATCCACAGCAAAATGAACTTTTCGTAGTGTACAAATCCCCACTTTCATTGTTGCTATAGTGACTATGAACGATTTATTTATACTAATTCAGGTGTTTCTCAAATATATTTACCAATAATTATCACCGGCTGACAAATGCCAGTGTCTTGTTAAAATATTTCTCACATTAGCTGATGTTGACATGTAAATTATGTAGGGCTGTTACTGATTAAAATTTTCGTGTTCGATTAATCAAAATTCTTTTTAATCGATTAGTCGATTAATTTCGATTAATTATAACGCACATACAGATCCAACTACATTGGCCTATACACATACAGCACAGCAATGGAGTAATAAAATGAACTAGGATCACACTAATCAAGCACATTATTAATCTCACGTGCTCCACTCAATATGGCCGCCGCTTGAGTGGGGCAACTCAGAATAATAACGTGCTGATTAGTGTGATCCTAGTTCATTTTATTAATTCATTGCTGTGCTGTATGTGCATAGGCCAATGCCTTGGCTGGCGCTCGTGCAGAAAGTTTTTAAAAAAATGTAATCGATCAAAAACATTTTAATCGATCAAAAAGATTAACGATTAATCGAGAAATGAATCGTTCATTTGCACAGCCCTAAAATTATGTGATCATTTTTACTGTGGCAGGATTATTCTGTCTTTTAATAGTACTATAAAGGAGATTGCATTTTAGCCCACTTATATGCTCACTTAAGACATTACTATATCCACAATTAAGTAAGCTTTCTCTTATCATTCCAGTCTCCCTTTCAAAATCCTCCTGTTGAGAACAATGCCTTCTTTGTCTTAGATATTGACTATGAGGAAAACTGTTAATGAGTGATTTGGGATGAACACTATTTGTATGTAAAATAGTGTTCCCCATTGTTGGTTACCTATAAAGGGTTGTGGAATTATGTTTTTTCAGATTGTAATCTCCGTATCCAAAAAAGTTATTTTCTGCTTATCACAAAAGTTTACAATGGTAAACTTTTGATAAAATGTATTGATTTCCAATTTCTTTATAAACGCATGAATTTGTTCCAGTGTGCCCATCCATCATCAGAATGTCATCGTAATATATCTTTGCCACAATAATATGTGGCATATACTGACCACTAAGGTCTCATAGGACAGAAACTCCCATTCACATCCACCAGGTACAGGTTCACATAAGAGGGTACGCATCATGTGCCCATTGCCACTCCCTGTACCAAGAGGTAATGGGAAGCTTCAAAAATAAATATTTTACAGATGAGGATCTGCTGTAATATGGTGTAAGCCTTATAGATAATATTTAAGTATTCATTCTGGTATTCCAAAACCTTCTCCATAGAGATAGGTATATAATAATTCTGATTGTTCAAGATTTGCATACACGTGTGTTGCCTTCCTTGTCTGAAGGTTTCATTACAATATTGGGGTTTGTTCAACTTCTTTAGCTACTTCCTGAAGGAATGCCAAAATGTTTGCATTCGCTTGTAATGATGGAAATTTGGGGGATTTACACCAATATTGATAATGAGCTATCATAAGAATCTTTCAGCCATAACTTTGTTTTCATTTTTGTCAAAATTGCAATCCATATCATCCATTCCATTCTCATCTAAAAGGGTCATCTAAGGGCTCTAAAGTCATTAATGATATATCCTTTCCAGTGCTCAGGATTATTATCAAAAGCATGGGAGGACAAGGACTCTTGCTCTCTGCAGGGAGATGACCGAGAAGTGAGCGAGAGACGGTATGTGTCCGCTCACTTCCCGATCTATTGAGCCGACGTGTGACAGTTTCATTGTCCCACGTCAGCTCGAACTATGAGGATGTGTGAAAATCACTCACCTCATAGTTCTCCTTTAAAAGGCCCACAAACGATATACTGCACCTCCTATTTAAAATCACTGCATTATACCAGTAAAAAGAACACGTGTAGAAAAATGTTAGAAAGTATACTTTAACAGGCTCTAATTTACTTTAAACCCTGCTTCTGCACCAGAGGGGGTGACTGCATAACCCTTCTGGCAAGAAATTGTTTATATCCCAAATTTCAAGAGAAGATGCTCCAGCATTGAACAGTGTCTTCGGGGAAGATTTGGGATCTTCAGCAATGTGATGTCACACTTTCCTAGGCAGCAAATGCGGAAGCCTGGTGCAAGGTAAGTATATTTTCCAACATTTTTCCCACAAGTTTATTTACAGGTATGCAGCTATGCTGGGTGGGTTGTATACCATTGGCGGATCTTGCATTTTAGTGCAACGTCTGCTTTAAAATAGGTTAATAATTTCATGAAACATATTTTTTAAAACATAAAGCCGGCAAAATACAACACATTACAAGCCACACGTATTCACCTTCTCACTGATATATTTTACTGCAATACTTTGAGATAAATTTATGGCAATTGTTCAAAATTGTTCAAAAATTGGCTGCCTGTAAACAGGTAATAGTACAATACACTGACTGCTTCCACAATTAGCCTTGCATATTTGCATAATATTAGTATTATATGTTGCAATGTCTTGTGTGCTCATTGTCCTTGGTTATTTAGAGGTTCCACCCTCATCAGCTAATCCTTATACACTGCCTAAACCCCACTTCAGCTAACTGATGTTAGCCTGACACAGTAGCTTTCCAGCTACTGTGTGCTTTTGTTTATGTGTTTGGGTAACCTTCTTAATTCCTGTGCCTACTTAGCTTTATAAGTTGTATAGTTCAGGGGCTGTGTGCACTGGTTCTGAACCATTTTATGCTGGTAAGCATTGGCTAAGCGCCCCCTCAGTTACCTTAGGTTCAATGCGGATCCCCCTTTTAAGCCCTTAAGTTTGGAGTGAGACTCCCCACTCTTGTTATGTTAGTTGCCTAATTAGAAAGTAATATACATTCTTATCAGATGTTGTCCTGTCTTGTCTGTTATCACCACCCTAAATGGAAAGAAAATAAGAAAGAATAGCACCTAATATGGAAATGAAATACTTCATTATTAGACCACTGATGGTACATGGGATACAGATTTGGGATTTACATTTTTCTAAAGGGGAATGTAAAGGAAAACTATAATGGATAAAGAAGAACTCTGGGAAAATATAAAAAAACTACTTACCTGTGCAGTCAGGGCCGGCCTTAGGGGTGTGCGAGCCGTGCGGCCGTCACAGCTCGTCCTGTGGGCGGCTTCTCTCCCCCTCACCGCTGGCCATCCGATATGACAGCGCCCCCCCCGCCCCCCCCCACCCCCCCCCCAAAAAAAAAAACCCTATGATATCTGACAAAGAGGTCCCATTTCTTGATGTCTTGATCTCCATATTAGATAACAAATTTGTCACATCAGTATACACGAAACCCACGGACAGAAATACACTACTGCATTACACCAGTGCCCACCCACTACACTTACGCGACAACCTGCCCATATCGCAGTTAATCAGGGTGATGCGTATTTGCTCAGACCCCACGATTCGGACACGACAGATCAATGATATGCACAAAAAATTTATGGACAGGGGCTACCCCGCAACTGTGGTCGATGCAGCATTGGCCAATGCCTACACCAGATATACCAGGGGGTCTAACACACTGGACAAAGAGGATAGAATCCCCTTTATACAAACCTTCTCAGCTGCCTCAGACAAAGTGCGTAAAGCTACTAATAAGAATTTAAATATTCTCCAAGCAGATAGGAATCTGACTACAGTTGTTAAAAACAAACCCCTTAACGTCTATAAGCGCAGTAATACGCTTAGGGACCTACTGGTACAGGCCGACCCCAGACCTAAATACAGCAAAAAACAATTTATGTTTTCCAAAAAAACTGGATGCTTTCGGTGCTATCATTGCAATGTTTGCAATGCTCTAACCTGTGGCGATGCCTTCTCTCACCCTCATAATGGCAATAGGTATCCCATTCGTGGCTTCTTTACTTGCAACACAGAGTTTTGTGTTTATATCCTCAAATGTCCATGTTCCTTGGTCTATGTAGGCATGACAACAGGCCCGTTTAAACGAAGATTCCAGAAACATAGGAGCGATATCCGCATTGCACTATTAAAAGTCCAGAAAAGGGAGGAACTGGATGCAAATAAGCCTGTAGCAGTACACTTCGCGCATAAACAACACCAAACGCATGACCTGAGAGGCATGATCATTGAGCATGTCAGCAAACATCCCAGGGGTGGTGACAGAAATAAACAACTCCTCCGTCGTGAGGCCCACTGGATATACACTCTAGACACGATTCATCCTAGGGGACTTAACACTAACCTTGGATTGTCATGTTTCTTGGACGAAAGATAAACCCACATATATATATATCAATTCACTAGATACCTATATACCAGTTCTCATACGATTAGGTAACTTCTGACTATTTTTGCTGTCTTTACATATCTGTTTTTTAACTAGTTTCTCAGTGGGTCCTTATTACCAATATGACAACTCTGGGACTTTATATTCATTATCTGTTTTGAATTTACACTTTGGGTGATGGTTGATTCTTTTTATAATGTGCATGATGTATGCAGACATTATGTGCATATGTGTATGCATATGTACATGTACGTATATGTATATATTCCTATATTAATACTGTAAAAAATTCAAATATTTCAGAACTGAATCCCGTACTACTCTCTGGTACTCCCTCCTATATGAGCATTGGTTATTTCTTACACATATTGGTGTTTGATTGGACCATTATTCAATTAATTGCGGACGTCACGTTCAAATTCACTGAAGGGCGCCCCTATTCTTTTCAACAGTCATTTATAACAAGATCCACACTCTTTTTACTCGATTTCTTCTGACTTCATATCTGATGTTCATTATGGAATCGTACCTCTAGACTGATAACTAAAGGCAATCTCTACATATACAGTATATACCATTCCAACTGTATAGATTTTATTATGTTTATTTCAACATGTCCACCTATTCCATAATTTATGTGCATATTTGTTTAACAGTCCTGCTTTCAACACTTCAGCAGGTCCACACACGATAGCCATTCCCATCATTGCCCTTGTTGTGAAGTATAAATAACTCCTGTATTATCCACCTGCAATACTGGCTAGCACCAGCAGGTTGCGCCCCTGCGTGTCAATACATCACGTTCCATTGGAAAGCACGTACAGGACGTTTTCTCTCTTCTCTCTCTCCTTCTACATTACACACAGCTGGCTCTCTGCCAGCACCAGTGGGCGTGATCTTCCTCTGCACACAGGACCTGCCAGCATCCTGTTACCATAGTAACAATCAGAACTGAATGGCTGCTGGAATACACAGCAGTCTCATGATGTCACAGGTCTCGTTTTTCTTCTCCCACCATGTAAGCCACTTACTTTTTGATTCATGGCTGATATGTGTTCATATGCAGCACTTTATGGATGGCACATAACACCTTTCTATACTGATTATACTGTATATGACAGCTAACATCTGCACATTTCTTTCTATGTTTTTTTCTATGTTTTTTGGCGGGATTATGACGTCACTGTGACGTCAGAGGGTGTGTTTATTGGTGTTTTATGCAACTGTCTGTCTATTTATACCTAGATGTGATCACTGTACAATTGTCAATGCTAAAGCCTGATGAAGGGACCCTGCGTGGTCCCGAAAGCGCTTGTTTGGTCACATGACAAAAAACTTCAATAATTGAAGCTTTTGCAATCTTAAAAGGATTGGTGTGCTGGTGACATTTCTACATTTTTGCTGACATTTGCGGTGCCATCCGCGGTCACTGCAAGCACCCCCCACTACAAGGGGCATATCGGTAAGGAGTGCAACAAGGGTAGTACTTATTACATAGTACTATGTGTCCCCAGTTATGAATGAACAGGCTGTGATTTACATCACAGCCTGTTCATTCAAGATTTCACCAATGGGGAGAAGCACTCAGTACAGAGGCTCCTCCCCATTCTGAAACAGCTGATAGTAAGTACTATGTGTCCCCAGTTATGAATGAACAGGCTGTGATTTACATCACAGCCTGTTCATTCAAGATTTCACCAATGGGGAGAAGCACTCAGTACAGAGGCTCCTCCCCATTCTGAAACAGCTGATAGTAAGTATTTGAATGGGAAGCCTCTGTACTGAGTGCTTCCCATTCATTGAGTGCTGAGGCTGCTAAAAAAGAAAATGAGGATTTGGTGTCCTCAATTTCTTTTCTATTTTACAAGGGAAATGTCAGGGGTCTGTTTGGACCCCTAATATTTCCCCAAAGCCCCCCAACAGTAAAAAATAAATAAATAATAAAAAATATGAAAAAAATAATACAAAAATATAACAAATTATTTAAAAAAAGTGAAAACTGCCCCCCTTCCCCCCCCTCACACACACACATATTATTAGACAAGTGCGAAGACTAAAAATTCATTTCAGATGAAGTGAACGAAAACTAAAAAAGTTTTCATTTGTTTCATCAAACAAAACACATTTTTATGCTATATTGGATTCAGCCACCGGCGCATGACGTCATATAACACCGCACGTGTTGGGCGCCGCCACCTTGGTGTATATCTAAGTATACACCAAGATGGTGGGGCCAATATCGGCGTGTTAAGGTCACCTGACGCCTTGCATGCATGGCGTCATGTAACGTCATGCTCCCTGCCTCCAAGATGGTGGCACGCATTCAGAGAACACGCTGGTGGCCAACATGGCCGCCGCACATTCAAAAAGTTTTATTTTTATCACACTTTTTAATATGTTTCTTTGCGGCTTAACAAAATAGGAGTCTTTAAATGGTGCGGACATTGGGGAAAATGGGTGTGGTTACGGGGGTGTGGCCACTACAGTATGTGGCCACTGAGGGGCGCTGTAAAGCTTTCTCGCACAGGGCGCCTAAAGGCCTAAGGCCGGCCCTGTGTGCAGTGGCACTACTCCTGCAATGTAACAGTTAAGTGCACATTTTGTCTAGGGGACTCAAAAAAAGCAGATTTACTTACCTGATCTTGGCTACCTCTGGGCTGCGATACTGGTTCCCACATCTCCATATCCCCTAGGCTTCGGTGGTCTAAGGACAGCTGACATCATCACGTTTTATGCAGGTCCACTACCTGCATTAGACGTGCAGAAGCCGAGTGACATTCCATAGCCACAGTGGTGGGGGAGAAAGGTGAATGCTGACCACCATGGGACCAAGGATTGGGTTAGTATATCTGCTTTATTAAATCCCCCTATACAAAATGAGCACTTGCAGTGTGGGAGTAGTCTAACTCCAAGGGTGTTTTTGATTTTTTTCTGAAGTTCTTCTTTAACCTCTTTAACCTAGTTTTCTGTTTCTGTTCATAAATGACTGACACACTTTTTACATTTTTGCTGTGTGATTCTTCCACGGCAGTAATATACTTTCTTACTAAATGTACCCACACATATTATATATTGCTTTTTAGAGGGCAGATAGTTGAAATTAATTTCAACATGTGTACCTAATGCCTCACTTAGTTTGAATAAAAAATAAAAAAATGAGGAAAAAAAAACTAGAAGAAAACACTTTTTTCACAAGTTTTGATTATTATTATTTTTTTTTAGAAATGCTTTATAATAATAGTATAAAAAATATATTTATATATAATTTGTATTTTCCTAATTTTGTTTTTACACTTTGTAAAAAAAACAACTTTTTTTTTTGTCAGTTTATATCAAGCAGTCACTATGACTGCTTGATAAATTAACTTTTTTTTACATTTTTGGCTATTATTAGGCTGCTCCAAACTTAGGAACAGCTAATAATAACCTTAGAGCATGTCAGAATCAGATCTCACTAAAGGTCTTTGATCGTGCCTAGACGATCAGAAGTGATACATTTCAGGCACAGAAATACATTGTAATATCCCTGTGCCTGAAATGTATCATAAACATCGGGCTATTGAGCTGTCAAAAAGAATAGCAGAGAGGTGACTCACTCTGCTACCTCTCTGCTATTTTCAGCTGTCAAATACGGGATTGCTATTTAGCGATCTGGAATTTACATGTAACGGCTTCATTCTTTCATTAATGAAAGAAAGAAGCTTTTACAAAAGCTTAACTATTTCATTAATTAATGTCTCAATACTGATGCATTAATTAATGACTGGTAACCGCTGAGAATCAGCGGTTACCGGCATTACAGAGCCTTAAATAACTTGTCACGTACAGTGTACGTGGCCAGTCATATAGGCACTTTGTGACGGGACGTTCAATGTACGTCTCCTGTCACGAAGGGGTTAACCATTATAGTTTTATATATTAGTCCATATGATATTTATATTTTTAGAGAGAGATGTTTACAAGTTTATAAACTGATCATTTTTATTACTTCTATATTTAGTTTATAATTACACCTTTGAGTCAGGGTTCCTTCTAATAAGAAAGCCCAGCAGTTGCTGCTCACTTTCTGACTGAGGGTGTATCCATACACTGGATCATACATATGTGTGCATGTTCTGCATAAGAGATCAAATCACAGCGTATTCAAAGCATAGTGATAAAATGACTAGGTAACGGTGGCTAAGACCTGGCTCTATATCAACACATGCTGGGTGTCGGTAGAAAATGTTGAATATTTGTATCCAAATATTTTAGATTTATTAGAGCAAAAAGCAATTATTTTAGTCTTGAATAATAAATAATGAATGAGCATAAATAGAAAATATTGTATATTCCCATTAAGCTATCAGTAACTATTGCTTATCACAAGTATCACTAGTTCACGGGGCAATGAAAAAGTGGCTTACATGAGGGGAGCTGGTGTAGCAACATATAGTTAAAAATAATAGCCTGTGCAATGCACAGAAAAGATGCAATGTTCTCATTTTTTTTATTCATTTACTCAAGTAGATGAGAGGTGAAACACTTATTTCCATCTAAAAAATGTGGGTCATAAACTTTCCATTGGAATTGCCTACACTTTCTGACATTATGACATATTTGTCCTCAGTGTACGTACTCAATTTACATTGTGTTATGCCCAGCCATCCATGTGAAAAAGGACAATGTGTGAATCGTCCTATCCATTTTAAGTGGTTAAAGCATGGCTGTAAATAATGATAATAACAGATTACTAGCTAATATATACAGATATATACAGACAAGGGTGGCCAGGTGCATGAATTAGGTTTCTGTCATTTTCTTACAGATCACTAAAGGGAGAAATTATTGTTTGAAGTTTTAATATTCTTGTTTTCTCAGGCACATAAACTGTAATATGTATGCATTATTTTGAGTTATGTTATGCATATTTAATATCTTTTTGCAAATTTAGTAACATGTTGTTGCTTTGAACTGCATTTTGATCAATTATCTCTATTTTTTAATTCAGTAATTATTTCAGAGTTAAACTTAACATTTAAAATAATATCAAAAGCTGGACCATCTAATGAAACACACGTTATGATTTTGACTAGCTTAAACATAAAACGTATGACTTTGAAAGAACTGTATTATGAGGGGAGGCCAATAAGTTCTTACCCTCACCAAGATCCAGATGTGCTAGGGATCTGAAATTTAGTCCACTGACTCTTCCTTCTCTACATATCCACCTCCTATGGTTACACACTTTTCACATCTGTAGAACAGACCTTTAATACCATCTGCGTAGAAGTATGCAGATTTGGAGGAAAACCAGCTATCAATTTCAGTAATGACCACCTCATCATTGTGGAAACGTCTTCCCCGTAAATGTTTCTTCAGATTTGGAAACGGGAAGAAGTCCGAAGGTGCCAGGTCAGGTGAGTAAGGTGGATGGGGCAGAGATTCATAGCCACAATCGCGAACAAAAGTGACACTTTCTGCAGCTCGATTATTTGGGCAGATTTCCCTTGAAGATGGAGCAACCCAATCAGGGCTCGGTATTCAACTTTGTCTGGCATGACACCTACTTAATTTCCCTCTGGCTCTAACTACAATTCAACACAATCTACAAAAACAAAAATCGGCATGCATATTATGAAGATATCCACCTATAAACCTGCACAATTTCAGATCCCTAGCACATCTAGATCATGGTGAGGGTAAGAACGTATTGGCCTCCCCTCATAGCACTCAGAACAGTCAAAACAAGATATGTTTAGGTACTAAATGATGTGAAAACAAGGACACTACCAGGTGATCTTAAAATTTTAGTAGGTATGTATTTTCGTACTATTGCTTTTTATTTTTGTTTTAGAGGGATAGACTGCAGCCACTCCAACAACTCAGTAATAAAGGAAGCAGGGAGAAGGCAAGACATCCCTTTTATTAAATATTGCCTAGAATTACACAATACATTTCTACAACATTTTAATTTTGTAGTGTTGGTGCTGCCCTTAGTTATGATCAAAAGACCTGACACTTTTGATGAGTAGTGTCAGCAGGTACTGATATTTTAAGTTTTGGAGTATGGATGAAATTTGAATTTGTGACCATGTAGTGTTTTTACTCGAACGTTACATGTTTGCAGTTCAATGAAAAGGCGAACTAAATGGCCAGTTTGCCCTCCTGATGAACCTCTGGCTCCTGGTTTGTAGGACGCTGGTGGCTTCCTGCATGCTAGCAACTACAGTACATATTGGCTGCCTGCATCAAAGCAACCAATGATGAATGCTCACCAAAAATTACATAAATTACATATCTCCAGCTGGCAACTGAATGTAAGCAAAGGGGTGGAGGATTCCAGTTGACTTCACTAGCCAAATATGGTCTTGACAATATTTAGTCAATTATGTCATCTGGAATCCCCCACCCTTTTGTCATGGTGAAACAATTTCATCAATACCAAAGACCTTAAATTGTAAATTAAAGGTTTGTGGGGTACTGTATTAAATGCTTTAGAAGAGTACATACACCACATCTACTGGGTTTCCTCTGTCTAAATTACTACTCACTTCCTCATAGAACGTTAATAGGTTGGTCAGCAAGTATGGTCCTTCATAAATCCATGTAGGTTCTTAATTATATCATTAACATAGGAATATTTTTGAAAATAACTTCTTATTCCCTCAAATATTTTGCATACTATTGATGTTTAGCTGACTAGCCTATAGATACCAGGTGTACATCCCTTTTTTGAATATCGGTACCACATTTGCTTTCCACCAATCAGTCGATACCATTCCTGTCATGTCTATAAAGATTAGGATAGCAGTCTGGCTATGACCTGGTTGAGTTCTTTGAGGACTCACAGATTTAAGCCATTTGGTCCTGGAAATTTGTTCCATTGAGTTTTTGTAGACTCTTTTTCACCTTTGTCAGCCACTGTAGTACCTTTAATCTATTGTTATTGGAATAAATATCTTTTTTAAACCCATCTGTCTTCATTGTATATATTAAAGAGAAGAATATATTTAACACATCTGCTTTCTCCGTGTCACTTAACTTTTCCTGTTCATCTTTTATGGGGCCTTTTATTTAGAAGACTTTTTGTTAAGGCCTTTTATTCTCATGTATATGTCTTTTCACCTTACAAATAAACCAACCTGGTTTAACTTTTGTTATTTAAAATGTTTTGGTTAATTGAATGTATTGGAATGCTGTTATTTATTTCCCAAAAACATTCCCACTTGTCCTCAATGTCCATTGTCAGAAAGATTTGCTCCCATTTAGTGTCATATAGTAAGTATTGAAGCTTATTAAAGTTAGCCTTTTTGAAATGTAGTGTTCTTGTCATACCAACATGTCTAAGTTTACAAGAATTGACTGTGAACATTATTAACCTATCATGACTGTTCCCCAAGTTGTCCCTAATTTCCACATCTGCAACCAGCTCTGTGTTATTCAAATGTAATATCCACAAGAGTGAGGATATAGTACTTACTATACTCAGGTTGTGGAGAAGGAAACAGACATGGCATGAGACAACAGCCAAAGCAGAAAGACTGGTAATGAGGATTAGAAAACATCATAGGTAAGGAAGCTGGTAGCCAAAAACAGCACCCAGAAGGCTGGAATAATGCTAAGTCAAGGTCCTTAAAAAATTGGGATTTTGTTTGAAATTGATATAGATCGACCTGATGGGTCCAAAAATCCAGTATGAAAAGACAGGGTTGGATGGAGACAACAAAAACTCCTATGAAAAAGAAAGGCTCACAGTGAGGGGAGCCAACTCACTCAGGATGAAGTACTTAAAGTACAGTCAGCGAGCAACAGTAGCAACTGGGAATAGGAAAGTCAAGGGAAACAGGTACTAAAAAAATAATGCTATGATGAAAACCCAGCCATTCTTAAAAGGAGGAAGAGGCCCAGAAGAAGAGTAAATTCAACCCAAGAGAGGAGGGTGAAATAGGTTGAGAGAAGGGTGAGATCGGTATAAAGAAATCTGAACATTAGAGAAGTTGGTGGAAAGTCCACCTCCTCTGCCAAATGGTACCGACAATCAGCTAGGAAGCAGGGGCATTTGGCATTCTGAGAAGATGCCACCAAGTCCATTTCCAGAGACCTCCATAGCCTGGTTATATCTTCATAGACTTTCTGATTCAGGGACCACTTGTTGTCAACAAACGATATGTTGAGATCATCCACTAATTGGTTTTGGGCTGTTTTTAAGTAGTTTACATTCTGCTGCTTACATGATAGGTTGAATCTCTCTCATTAGATTATGACTCCCTGTGTCTCCTTGATGTTGAATGTTTGAAACTGTTGCTCTGTTTTTTTAATCTGGAGTAGAACTTTATTTTCTTGAATGTTGAAAGCCAGTTAGCAGAGTGCTAGAAAAACTACCCTCAGTTCCAGCACATTTGACACTATGCACTGAGCATAACATTTTCATGTGTCCATAAGACTTGCAGGTGATCCCCTCAGCCTTTCTGACTGGTGAAAGTAGTAATTGTGGTCCAGGACAGTGTGGCTATTTGCAGGTGGTTGTTTAGATTTGCTGGCTAAGTCAAGCACCATAACAAACACTTCATTACGAAATTACTTTATGTATGAAGTTAAGAACTTTCTCTGGAAGGATCTGCATCATCATTGTGCCCACTGTACCATTGGAGACATGGAGGAAAGTGTCCCCAGTAAGCCCACATATTGGGATGCCAAGAA
Source organism: Nanorana parkeri (assembly GCF_000935625.1). Taxonomy (NCBI): domain Eukaryota; kingdom Metazoa; phylum Chordata; class Amphibia; order Anura; family Dicroglossidae; genus Nanorana; species Nanorana parkeri. Next base: position 209,132 of record NW_017307307.1, read on the forward strand.
GTAATTGCTAGCCAGTGCATTCACTTTCCTAAATATGATTAGAATGTCCTCCCACAGCAAATCTGCAAAGTTCCTGTTTGATTCTAGAACAGCTCTCAGAAATATCATTCTGTTTGCTGGTTGAAAACTGCTGCAGAAGGCCAAACAAGGCCTCTGGGAGAAAAGGTTGACACTCTAATGTAGTGGAGTGCCACACATGCATGGAACAAGGTATAAAGGAGGAAGGGAAGGGAGGTGGCTGTGAAATGAATGCCAGCACTCGAACAGCCACCCATGGACAAATGGGCATCAAAAGGGGAAATAATGAAAACCAAGGATACCGAGGTAGCAGTCAGGTACCAGTCAGGAAAGCGGGAAAAAATAGGAAACTCAACATGCCCAACTTGCAAAAATTTCAGCTCCTTTAAAGTCTACTGATCACATGCACTATATCCCCCAAAGACCAGCAGAATGGGAGTCCCATCACCAGAGGCTCATTTAGAAACTATGGGAAGACCATCACAGGAGAGGCTAAACCTGGATAGAACAACTGGCGGTACGGGTTCCTAAAGTCCAGTCCACATGTAAGGAGAGAAAAAGTGGTGTTTCTTTGATTGAACTGTGAAATGTATACACATCCAGTCTTATGCAGTTCAGGGGGGAAGAACCACAACCCACTGTATGCTGCCATGGTGCTTCCAGAAATTGTATTTGCAGTACCTTTTTATAGTACAATTCCAGCTGAGATAATCTGTCTACATCTTTTTTCATAATTTGTACAAATATATTTGTTGTGTGGCTAGACTCTGAATTAACTGAGTCTTTCATGGAGCTCAGGGATTTCACACAACATGGATAATACATGTGCTTTCTAATGCATTCATAAGAGAAAACTGGGATTGAAAAGCTTTTCATTTTACAAGACCACCTGCCTCCCACATATATTGTTTTCTGTAGAAGTTGATGAGTATGATAGAAATGGAATGAGAAAATTGTTAAATCCCAGACCTTTGAAAGTGTATAAACCATTGCCAGTCCCTTTAATTTACCTTACAAACAGGAAATTATTCAAGGAAAACTATGGTAAACAGAGAGCAGAAAGCAACCTAATTAATCAGCAGCAGAATCAATACAGCCTTCACAATGTTTAATTGAATTAGTAAGCACTTAATTTAAAGACACTTTTGTGATGAACAAGCCCCAGCAGGTGAATATTTTTAAATATTATATATATATATAGATAGATGAGAGAGAGAGAGAGAGAGAGAGAGAGAGAGAGAGAGATTTTTTATTTATTTAAATATACAGTTAAGTTATAGCTGTATCATGATCTATAGGAAACAATTGACCAGACCAACATTTACATTCACTGCAATATAAAGTTAAGGGAATTTATCAAAACTGAAGCAGACAGAATCTGGAGCAGTTACCCATGGTAACCAACCAGCTTCTCTTCAGTTTGTTCAGTTAAGGTTTGAAAATGAAAGAGAGATGCTGATTGGCTGCTGTGCACAGCTGCTCCAGATTTTGTCTGCTCAAACAGTAGCAATCAGTCTCTAAACAGATGGAATAAATAGCTGCCTACTGTGTTAAGGTGCCCATACACCGCTCGATTCTCGTACGAATCTCGTACGGGAAATCCCGCGATCGTACGAGAATCGAGCAGTGTGAACGAAGACGTACGACCGTTTCTACTGTACGGTCGCACGTCTTTTGTCTAAGGAGCACGCTAGAAAACAAGCCGAAAATCGTGCGATTTTCAGCTGGTTTGAACGGTGCTCGGGAGACAAATGCTGAACGGGCCCCTCGGGGGCGGGGGGGGGCTTGCGATGATCGAGAGTACGATCTGCCTGTCCAAGATGGGCAGATCATACGTTTTTTTAATTACTTTACAACCATCGCAAGACTAAGGTCTTGCGATGGTTGTAAAGTGCATGGCCACCTTAAGCTACATGAGTAGCATGTAGTATCGACCTCACATGCTTACTACATACTAATTGTGTACACCATAAGGAGCCAGTTTTTTCAATCTCCTTTGATAAATTTCCCCCTTAGTGATTAATCACTAGTGATTTTAGTAGTGTGATCGAGCTACAAAAAATATAAATACATAGCTCGTATGACCCTGGCATTAGTTTATGTATTATACTGTGGCACGCTGTGTGTGTATTTATATCTATCTATCTAATATTGTGAAAATGGAACATTTTTAGCAACTGCTTTTTGTAAAAGAACTTAGGAATCAATCTTTTTCAGGCTCTTTTAGGTTAGATTTACTGGAAAGTCAAGAAAGCCAAAGTTTCTCTCACGCCCGAGTGAGCTCACAGATAAAACAAAATACAAAATAAGTAGTAGCTGTCAAGAATAAATAAACTTTTAGAATACAACCCGTCTATATCGAACCATCATTGTAAGATGTATGGTTCAGCAACCAAGCAAAGTATGGTATACAGTGGTATACAGTTTGCATACTGTAAGAATTACAGTGCACAACAGACCATAGGCAACATATACTATATATAGAATTCAAATATGTGCTTTTTTTAGAAGTGAGTGAAAATAGAATGTAGGGAAATTTAGACTTATCCTGTTGAAATTAGATTCTGTATGCACTGTATGTGAACACAACATGATAGACAGAATATTAACAGCAAAGGGCAATTAGCTTGTGTAGATTTACAATATGTTTCACAGAGTTAGAGGAATGTTTAGCAACTCTACATATTTTCTTTATTGATTTACCATAGTTAGGACTTAAAAATAATTATTTCATTGTTGTAATCAGGTAAATATGAACTATTGCCTATGAATATTCAATATTTTCATTTTTAGCAATCAGATGGAGATTTGGACTCATGTGTTGCTTAGGCTATCCTTATCTGTTTTGCTGTTAAAAGCCAGTTTACAGAGTTCAGTAGCTCAAGCTGAAATGTATGCTCTAAAGCCTTTACAAAATGTTTTTTAATATTTCACCTAATGTATGCACATTAACAGCAAAGCTGGTAACATGTACTGGTAACGCACCCTCATTACAGCTCACCAAATTGCACATAAAGTGTGTTGCAGTATACTGTGTTAAAAAGGTACATGTCTGATATTTAATGTTTTAAGGTGCATTGCTACTTCATTCAAAATGGATGGGCGGCTTTAACGGAGTATGCCTTAATGCATAGTGTTGGTTAATGCAGCTGCAGTAACGCAACATATAATGTGAATGGGCCTTAAATAATTTTGCCTCATGAATCATAATTTTACATATCGGGATTGCACCACTCTGACATGCCAGCAATGGGTGCAAACTTTTATAAAGCCAGGGAAAGGGAGAAAAGAGAAAGAGCTCTTAAAACAAGTTTCCACACAGCAATTATCAAAATTGTATTTATACAATTACTTAAAAAAACCTGAGTATACAAAAATGCAAAGAGTACACCACAGCCCATAAAACATTTAAATATAAACCCAATTAAGTCATAATGTATACCCACCGTGAACTACCTCTCTAGGGCATCTCCTGACAAAGCGAGTCTGCCACGGTACACGTGACGCATGGGTTTGTTGGTTTACTTATTTCTTTGACTGTCTAATCCTTTTTGTCCTTCCTTGGGGTTTGCATTTACTTCTTCCCTAGCCAATGCATGCATACCTTCTCTTTAGCTCAGCTATGATATTCTTTTACTGGCTACATGTTTACTAGGGATGTCCCGATACCACTTTTTCAGGACCAAGTACAATGTATCTCGCTTTCTAGATGACTTCTCTGCCTGGCTACCCTACTTTCTCTCCTCAGAAATACCCACTATCATTCTTGGTGACTTTAACACTGCTACTAACATTAACTCCCCGGCTTCCACTCAATTTCTTAACCTAACCTCTTCTTTTGATCTAATTCAGTGGACACAGACTCCTACTCACTCTGATGGTAACACACTTGATCTTGTTTTCTCCCACCTATGCACTCCTTGCAACCACTCTCAGACCACAACCTGGTTAGTTTCACAATCACCCTGTCCCCAACACTGACTCCCCCTACAAGACACACTGTCACCCAGAGAAACCTCCACCACCTCGACCTTTCTCTTCTCCACTCTGCTACTGACTCCCTCTTTGACAAAATCTCACCCCTGTCCTGCCCTGACCTGGCTACTTCTGTTTTTAACAACTCACTCTCAACCTCCCTATGCACCTTGGCTCCCCTCACAACACGCAGACTTAGACCACGCCCGCTACAACCCTGGCAAACCGAAGTTACCAAACATCAAAAAAGACAAAGCCGCACTCTTGAGCGACTGTGGCGGAGAACTAGGTCTCTGCAAGACTTTACCCTGTACAAAGCTGCCCTGATAAAATATAACTCCTCCCTCCGTGCTGCCAAACAAACTTATTTTGCCACTCTCATTAACACACTCTCATCCAGACCTCGTCAACTCTTTTCTACCTTCAAGTCTCTACTATGTCCTCCACCACC
>NW_017307307.1:214494-234180 GCF_000935625.1 Nanorana parkeri
TGTCACCCAGAGAAACCTCCACCACCTCGACCTTTCTCTTCTCCACTCTGCTACTGACTCCCTCTTTGACAAAATCTCACCCCTGTCCTGCCCTGACCTGGCTACTTCTGTTTTTAACAACTCACTCTCAACCTCCCTATGCACCTTGGCTCCCCTCACAACACGCAGACTTAGACCACGCCCGCTACAACCCTGGCAAACCGAAGTTACCAAACATCAAAAAAGACAAAGCCGCACTCTTGAGCGACTGTGGCGGAGAACTAGGTCTCTGCAAGACTTTACCCTGTACAAAGCTGCCCTGATAAAATATAACTCCTCCCTCCGTGCTGCCAAACAAACTTATTTTGTCAACAGACTTCTTTTATCACTCTCATTAACACACTCTCATCCAAACCTCGTCAACTCTTTTTTACTTTTAACTCTCTACTATGTCATCCAGCTTTTCTCTGGCACCCACCTCACCACTTGCCCCCTGGACCCTGTTCCCTCACCACTACTTCGGTAACCCTCTTGCTCTATCCTAGACTCTCTTACCCACATTTTCAATCTTTCCCTCTCTACTGGAATCTTTTCTACCCCACTCAGACATGCACAAGTCACCCCAATACCCCAAAAACCTTCACTGGACCCTACCAACCTCAATAATTTCAGACCTATCTCCTTACTCCCATTCATCTCTAAACTCCTAGAATGCCTTATCTACAACCGCCTGAGTTGCCACCTCGCTAATAACAACCTTTTGGATCCCTTTCAGTCCGGCTTTCACCCCAAACACTACACTGAAACCGCCCTCCTAAAACTCACCAATGACCTAATAACCGCTAAAAACAACGGCCACTATTCCTTACTCTTGCTATTAGACCTCTCTGCTGCTTTTGACACTGTAAACAAGCGTGGAACAAGCAGCCACACAAGATAACAGACACATGCAAGGACAGGTTCAGGGGCTCACATAGCGGAGGATAACCATCCACTAGCAGGACAGCAGTATCTCAAAGGGAGCACCGAGAATCACAGCACACATAGGGATCATGAATAGGCCAGAGACTAGGGCATACAGATATATCTGCACTGGGGAAGGTGCTAACTACAGGCACATAGAAGAGAGCACAGAGATGGTGGGGAAACTGTACAAACAAGGTAGGAGACCAGCACACAGGAACTACAATAAATGGGAACACAAGAACCAAGCAAAGCGGGAATAGCCAACAGGGACATCACGAGCAAAAGGGGCAATAGCCAACAGGGAGATCACGAGCAAAGGGGGAATTGCCAACAGGGAGATCACAGACATAGGAGAATCAGCGCAAAGCAGGGATCCAAAAAGGTGTACTAGTATAGGAGATCACGGGAAACACAAGGGGTCCGATACCAGAAAGAAGACTTGTTGCTCGAGCATGGATTGCCAGACATTGTGACACCAACCATGATTCATATATTGTGAAATTCTTTATATATATGATAAGTTGATTTATAAATAAATGTATTAATCACTGTTAACTTTCTAAATGAAATTACTGTTTGGATAATAAAGCATTCCATGTTTTAGGGTTTCTGGGGCACACAATGCATAGACCTGTAGGAACCTGCCTTTATTAAACTTTTCCACAGTTTTACAGTAAGATTATGGCCGTTATTACTATATTTCAGAAATAGATAATTTTATACGTTTTTTTGTAAAGCCAGTCTTTTACTATGGTAATCGTTGTATGAAAATTGTGCATTTAAAATGCAGTCCTGACAGATATGACTAGCATCCTATGCATTTGTCTGTAGACTAGACTAGATAATAACCATGTGCAAACAATCATAAGGAGACAAGCTGACTCAGAGTCCTTTTCAAAAGAGGATGTTTGTTAACTGCAGGTGTGAAACAGTGGGGAAAGGAAAGTTTTGCAGGGTTTGAATATACAAGGGTGTTATAGTATGTGATTATATTTGACAAGTTAATTAAAAGTTTCAGAAAGTGAAACAAAAAAAATATTGACTTACTCTATATACTGTAGCCTAAATGAACAAACTGAAATACATGTTCTGCTGTTAACATTGAAACCATCTCACATTTACATGTACATACAAGAACTATATTAAAAGTGCAATGCCAGCCACATTTCTTCTTGTTCTGGACAGATCAGGAGAGCGTTAGAACCTCTACCAGGTTTTTATGGTCATACATAACCCCATTGGGAAAAGTTTCCACTTGCTGTCCAACAGGGAACAAACAGCAATAAAAAAACTTTTGTTGGAGTAAAGAAGAACTTGGGAACTATTGGGATCTTTTGCGTTCTGTGCCACCCCTGGTGAGATTCCTCATCATTTCCTGCTTCAATAGCAGTTGTTATAGACAGATAGTGATGCAGAAAAATCTGACAGGGATCCTAAACTTCCTCCATTATATCCAGAAAAAGTGGCTTGGAGATTAATTTCAAGATTTTTGTTTAAGACTTTGTAAGATAAGTATAAGTCTCATATGGTTTGTTCATGAGCATTTAAAAGTACAGCTAAGTCCTGCCTGTATGAGGTTATTTTCAAGGCAGCATCTTAAACATCTCATTAGAAACTGAACATATGTTTTGCACAATGCTTGCCATAAAACAGCCTGTGCACAGCCAAAATGACTCCAAGGCTTGGGAATGCTTAAAAAAGGCTGTCAATATTAACCTTACCCAGGATGATATACAAATTTTTACAAAAGGTGTAAAGATCACCAGGCATAGATATTTCTTCAAGGTCAAACATATATTCATATATGTATGCACAGCAAGGCCTTACAAAATGTATTAATATGTCATCTCATATATATATATAACTGATCCATCCGGGACAGAAGTTAAAAAAGACTGATTATAGAGGGAAGGAGGCATTCACAGATAGAAGAGAATGAAAACAGAGGGAAGTAGAGTAAGCATGGCTGGAAGAAGGGAGATCATGAAAACAAGGAGGAAGATAATGGTAATGGATACAATTGGAAGATCATGTTCACAGATGGAAGGAGTGCAGGCATGGATGCAAGAGGAGGACATTGATCAGAAAAAAAGGGGGGCTGGTGTATTCAGTGTGACAGTATGTTATTGTATTGCTGTGTCCCTATGCATTCTGTTTTAAGATGTATTATGTTTAGCTAACAGAAATGGGTTATGTATATTTTTGCAAATACCTGCGTATTTGTATAACAAAGGACTGCATCTTAAAGAATGTATATATCTGGTTGCCTTCTATTTGTGGTTCAAGCCTCAGGTTGTTTTTTACCTTTGGTTGTGCATTCAAGCTTTTGATACATTGTACAATAATTTGTGACCTTCTGGTTAAATGCCTGTATGAACCTCTTCCATTTTGACTGTGTTCATGAAGGATTTTATGACTTTATTTACCCTGATGCTTTTTTATTCAGAGTGCATAGGTCGCAAGAACAGTACCCACTCTTTCCAGCAGATTCTAAATGCGATTTGCCTGCGACCTTAGTTGCTTTTGAGCCATGGGCCGCGGAGAGTTTGTCTGGTCTTAATCTCTTAAGTCTTTGACTGATGAGCTTTCCCTGAGTTGAAGTCCATTACTATTACTCCCAAGTTAAAGAAGACAGTTTTGACTCTTTTTAATACAGTGTGCACCATGCTGAAGCGAGTGAATTCTGACATAGGGTTTTATAGAACTCCTAAGGCCACAAAGACCTTCCCTTTGCACCTGCTCTTCCAGTTATTTCCGTTTAAAGATTGGAAATGCCCTCATAGGCGGTTTGCTCCCCATCTTTGTACCAACATGGTGAGGATTTTGTTTATCTACCATAATGTTGACTCTCCTGTGTTTAGGCATCCATCCAACTGGAGGCTCTTTTCAAAATTATGTTCTCTTACCCCCTTGCCTTACATCCAACTTTGGCTATGATTTTGCTTTGCCAAACCATGTTTGATCAGTCCAAATCCTTAAAAAGGAATCTAACTGCTACCTTTGACTCTCAGATCATTGAGCATGTAGAATAGACGTCTTTGTGTTTGTGGCTCATGGATCTAGTGTGGAAATCAGGCAACTAATTTCTCCCTGTGTTCTGAAGGATCCTGATAGACATGTGCGATTTGTCTCGTTCCGAATCGAAATTCGGACGAATTTTCGGAAATTCGGACATTCGGATGTATCCGAATTCCGAATTACAGACATAACGAATGCGAACGAATCCAAATTTCCATTTCGGAAATTCGGTAGCGGTAGTTCGAACGTTCGTTTCGTTTTCTGTTCTTATTCGTTTCTTATTCATTTCGTTCGTTGGAGCAAAGTGACATTAGAGAAGGAGAAAAATAATGTTTCCCCCTCAAATGTCACTTTGCTGCAAACAAACGAACGAAACGAATACGAGACGAATAAGAAACGAATAAGAAACGAATAAGAACAGAAAACGAAACGAACGTTCGAACTACCGCTACCGAATTTCGTCCGAATCTGAATTCCGAATTGACTTTCACACCCGAATCCCGAAAAACGAAATAACACAAATCCGAATTTAAAACGAAATGAAACTAAACAAATTTTTTGGCAGTGCACATGTCCAGATCCTGATAACCTGACAATTTGGTCATCAGAGGAATTTAGTCTCCCGATCATCATCATCATCATCATGACTATGGTATTGATCTGATGCTGCAGTTAAAGATGGCTACTTGACATTAAGGCCTGGTTCACACCTTACCGTTTTGTAGTGCGTCCTACGCTCGATGAACGCACTACAAAACGGACCAAAATGTAAAAATCATTGAAGTGAATGGTATAGTTCCCACCTGTCCGTATTTCCGTCCGTCCCGAACGCACTACAAAACGGGCCACGCTTGAAAAGGTCCCGAAGCGTTTTTGCTGCGTATTGGTCCGTTTTGTAGCGCGTTAGTGCCCATAGACTTCGACGGGAACGGACGAAATCACTGAAATCGCGCATAGAACGCGCGTTCCACACATGTCCACAGAAGACCACTCCCCCACAGAGCTGTTGTTGAAGAAGAAAATGGAGGATGCCATGCTTGAATCTGAGGCCTTCATAAGACAGGTGGAGGGAAGGCCATGTATTTATGACATGCGCCATGCGCATTACAAAAACAGGCGCATAAGGCAACGTGCCTGGGTGGAGATAGCCGAAGCTTCGTGGCCGGACTGGGAAACCTTCCCAAAGCAAGTTAAAGAATCCAAAGGTACATTAGCAAATGTTGAATATTTTCTTGCATACGCTATGCACTGTTTTGCGTCATATGTTCATTGATTGCATACACTTGCATTGCATACAGCTATAGTAATGTCCCATGCGTGCAGCTATTTATGTCCCATGCGTGCAGCTATTTATGTCCCATGCGTGCAGCTATTTATGTCCCATGCGTGCAGCTATTTTAATCTGTCATGCGTGCAGCTATTTATGTCCCATGCGTGCAGCTATTTTAATGTCTCATGCGTGCAGCTATTTATGTCCCATGCGTGCAGCTATTTTAATGTCTCATGCGTGCAGCTATTTTAATGTGACATGCTCGCAGCTATTGTAATGTCCCATGCGTGCAGCTTTAATGTCTCATGCGTGCAGCTATTTTAATGTCTCATGCGTGCAGCTATTTTAATGTCTCATGCGTGCAGATATTTTAATGTAACATGCGTGCACTTATTGTTATAAACAAAATACTCAAAAATACTTTATTGGTATCAGATGAAGGGAAAAAGTAAAAATTAATTAGTTCATGTTTACATTTTGTTTCCACAGTTGATATTATGAAAAAAAAATGGCGCAGCATTAAAGACGCGTTTACACGTCAACGCCGGAAGGAGCGGGAATACCGCAGTGGCGCGGCTGCCAGTGCCCCGTACAAATACATATACGCGGACCAGCTCTCCTTCCTAATCCCGTGTATTGAAATGCGGAGGCAAGTCACGTACATTTCAATTAGTAGTCTCATGTAACATGCATAGAATAATATATATAGGACATATATACTTATGTCTTGTTTATTACTCTTTACAGCACCGACAGTAGCTGGGAGCCTGGTGAGAGGCCTGAAGAGGAGGAGGTCGAATCTGCCACATCACCAACAGTGCTGGCGTTCTCCCCAGGACCACTGAGCCCACCACCAGCAACACCACCAGCCCCACCTCCAACAACAGCACCGCCGACACCAGGCACCTCGGCCACCAGAACGAGGGGCACGCTACGCCGGCGTAGCGTTGCCAGGACACGGCGGCCACGTTTTGCCAGGGAGGAGAGCAGGCTGCTGGAGGTCCTGGACAGCGTTACAAATCCTCTCCCCAGGCTTTCCAGCGCAGGTCATTTCCTGCTCAGCTTGGAGGAGAAACTAAACATGGTGCCTTTACACAGACAGTCGGCAGCACGGGAACGACTAATTCGATTTGTCGATTCCCTAATTCTCCCCGAAGACTTACAACCGCATGACACTGCACCCATACCTGCCCCTCCCATTCGACAACCACCTCAGCATGTCCATCGCATGCACACACATGCCTCTGATACATACACACACACACCCATGCAGCAACACCAGGAAACATGGCACCCATGCCCACATTCCCCCTATATTTATCCCTCCACCAGCCTGTCACAACACACACAACAACCGGCTGGCTATTCCACACGTGGAATGAGGGAGGACATGCAGGTGGATGAGCCTAATTTTGCGCTCCCAAACTATCAAAATCTCTAAATTTGGCCTTCAAAAGTCTGTGTAAAGGCACCGTGTTAAGTTTCTTCTCCTATCCGGTTGAGCAGGAGAATGTTGAGATGGCCTGTTTATTTTTATATAAAATTTTAAGCTAATTTAACAATGAGTTTGTGTGGTTTTTTATGAGGTTTAACACAAATTGTATTCAATTTATGATCTCTTATTTGTAGTTCCACAAACCGGTGTAGCTCCCAGATTGTCGATCACAGCTCGCTGCATGAGCAAATCGCCAGCTGACAGTGTTTATATGTAATTGGTGATTGATATGTACTGATTTATATTCATAAATTAGTACACATTAATAATTAATTTCATACCTATAATTTCATACCTATAGCTCCAAAACGCTTCAAAACGCGCGTGCAACGCGCGTTTCTAATGTAAAAAAACGCACTAAAAACGCACATGAAAACGCACCAAACTCCGGGACGAAAACGTGCGTGTGACGCGCTTATGCAATACGCACAGGTGTGAACCAGGCCTTAAGGATGGCTGCTGGAGAGTAAGTGCTGAGGATATCACATAGGATGTCACAGTTCTTCCATTTCTAACACTTTAAAAAAGCTGTGTGTTTCAATTAATTGTGACAACTAGACACTAAACTAGCTCTATTTTAACATTACACCTGGGAATAAAATGGTAAAGTCATGCTCCATTTTAAAGTTTTGAAGTAAATGTAACAGCTAACCTAATTTGAAAAGGTAAGAAATGCAGGTGTAATGTCACTTTAAACTTTCTAATGCTGTTCATTTTTAAAGTTTTAATTTTGCCAGTAATATGCATCATGTAGAGTGACTACACTAATTTGAACTCTGGTTCCAATTGTCACTTCAGTTTTCTGCACTAGTTTGAACTACCTTGTTCCCTGTTCCAGCTGTCATTTTAGTGTTGCTGTAGTAGTCTGAACCCTTTACTCCCAGGTCCAACTGTCATTATAGTGATGTTGCAGTAGTTTGAACCTTCCTGCTCCCTTTTTCAAATGCCATTTTAAGAGTGTGATGCTGCAGAAAAAAAGAGGCACTGTAGGAAACACAGTCACAGTACTTACTTTCCCAAACTGGATACTAAGAGAGCACTATATAGATATTATTAAAGCTGTGGGCTTGAGAATACCCTCTTTTGCGAAGTGCCTGACATTAATCTTCTTTTTGGCTGCTGATGTCAAGTGAGGTTTGAATGACATAGTCGGTGTGCTGTAAATTATTATTATTATGTACATTAAAATGGACCTAACATCAAAAGGTACACTTATTCTCTAGATCCCCCACCCTCTCATACAAAAAAATCTGAATTGAATAGTGCCAAAAAGCACCCATTAGAAAAGAGTAATATACTTGCCCTCCACCCCCCAACTTCTACCTATGGTACCTAAAATAGCACAGGAGTTTCTCCTCACAAGGTGTAACGGCCACCGCCGCATACCTTAAGGTTCGGGTGCCAGTCGCGTCTCGGATCGCCGCTGCGTTCCACAGTGGAACGCACGCTCGTCACTTCCGGGTTCGAAGGCCGGTGCGTTCCACCTTGGAACGCGGAAGTGCGCCGATTCGTTTGGCGGCTCCTCCCCACACCAATACAGCACTATATAAGCGCCCAGACGAGACAGCATGACATTCCACTATTGAGCCAGAACGCCTGCTGTCTCCTGGGACCCTCCTTTGCCTCCATAGTACTTTGGACTGCTGCCCTGACCGGAACCAGACCCCAAAAGGACCCACAGCTCTGCACACCCAATTCAACCCTCAAAACAGCAAGTATTTAGTGCAGTTGCTCACCCTTCCGTAAAGACTGTATCCATTACCAGCTACTTGCTTAAGTCTTGGCTACTTGCTTTGAACCTGAATCATTGCTAACTGAATGGTGTCTCTCCCAACTGCTACACGGTATATCCCGATTACTTTGGTGCTCAGGGTTAGGGCTTATGAAGAAATAACCCCACTCTAAAACCAGAGATTAGTTTAACTTGAGGCTGTGATGCAAGAAACCCTAACTCTCTGTTAAATAGAGAGTGAAACCAGGGTTTCACTGACTGAGAAGCCTCCGCAGTTGCGATCCACAACCCCCTCATCCTCCATAGATGTAACATAATAGTGGAACTTGTGTAAATGGATCCAGCGGAGCTCGCACAACATCTTGTGGGACTCTCACAAAGGGTCGAAACACTTTCAGCCACCATGCAGGAGCTATGGGTCGAGAATGAGACCCTCCGTATCCGCGTTAATCAGAACGCAAATGCCGCTCCACCCAGAGAGCGTCCAGAGCCAAAGGTCTGCCCCCCCTGAACCCTTTTCCGGAGACAGGAAGGCCTACTGCCAATTCGTGTGTTCCTGTAACTTAATGTTTGAGCTACAACCACGCACCTATTACTCTGACCGTGTAAAAATCCTTACCCTTATCTCATACCTAAAGGGCGAACCCAGAGCTTGGGCAGAGACCTACCTGGAAGAGGAAGGTGAGCTGTTGGGATCCTACAATTGTTTCTTGGAATCCATGGCTCTCCTATACGAGGATCCCAGTAAACAGCTGACAGCTGAGAATGCCATCAGAAACCTAAAGCATGGTCGAAGACCAGTGGAGGACTATATTTCGGAGTTCAAACGTTGGAGCAGAGAGACCCAATGGAATAACATCGCTCTCCGAAACCAGTTCCGGCTAGGTCTCTCCGACGCATTGAAAGATGAGATCGCCCGCATGGAACTACCCACCACCCTAGACGACCTAATTATGCAATCCGTTTCCATAGACCACCGTCTCCGAGAAAGAAGGTCGGAACGTGCTTACTCCTACAATCCTCCTCCTCCTAGGAGATCCAGATCGGCCCAGAAAGACGAGGCCATGGAAATAGGGGCCATTCGGGGGCCGCTATCTCAAGCTGAAAAGGAGAGGAGAAGAGCCCGCAACCTGTGTCTGTACTGTTCATCTCCAGACCACATTGTCTCTACCTGCCCCCTCCTCAAAAAGAAGTCGGAAGGTAATTTATCACATATTTGTAAGGCGAACCATGGTGAGCCCCTCTCTAACCGGTGTATTCTTATCCCTCTCTCCCTACAGTGGGACCATGAGAGGATCACTGTTGACGCCATGGTGGACACGGGGGCTTGCGGCAATTTCATTGATTCACGAATTGTCAAAAAAAATAAAATACCACGAGTGCTAAAGCATAACCCTGTGTCGGTCACCTTTATTGATGGGTCTACATTTTCCTCATGGCCAGTGACCTCCCAAACACAACCTCTGTTGGTCACCTGCGGAGAGGGACATTAAAATGTCTCTGCTATTGTGAAGCCATTGACGAGTCTAACAAGTACGAAGATTCCCTTTGTCTGGTCAAATGAGGCCCAAATGGCCTTTGACGCCTTAAAGAAGAGGTACACCTCTGCACCAATCCTCCAACTGCCGAACCCTGACTATCAATTCGTACTGGAAGTAGATGCCTCTCACCTCGCCCTGGGGGCCGTTCTTTCCCAACGGCCTTCTTTTTCTGAACCGATGCACCCGGTTGCCTTCTTCTCTAGGACTCTCACACTGGCAGAGATAAATTACCCTATTGGCGAAAAGGAGCTACTCGCTATCAGGGATGCATTGGCTAACTGGAGGCATATCTTGGAGGGTACCCTGCACCCCGTTACCATCTTCACTGAACACCGCAACCTGCAATACTTGAAGGCGTGCAAGACCTTGTCCTCCCGTCAGGTCCGTTGGAGCGTCTTCTTTGATCGATTCGATTTCTACATCTCATACCGTCCTGGTCCACAGAATGTGAAGGCAGACTCCCTATCTCGCATGTATGAAGATGAAACCAACGATCATCCTCCTTTCTCCATCATTCCCAGAGACAGATTTATAGTCTCGACCATTAACTTCAAGGACCTGCTTCAACAAAGCATTTCTCAGGACTCATCTTCTCTTCCCGCTGGTCTCAACCGTGACTCTGAGGGCTTCTACCTCTACAGCGGCAAGTACTAGGTGCCTCCTATGATGCAAACCTTAGTGGTCAAGCAACACCATGACTACCCCTTGGCGGGACATCCCGGAGTATCGAAGACTCTTGACCTTGTCAAAAGAAACTTCTGGTGGCCTGGTATGGCAAAAACTATACATGAATACGTAGTCACTTGCAAAACCTGCGCTACCAGCAAACACTCCAGAAGACCCCCCTACGGGTTGCTTACCTCCCTACCTATTCCCAACAGACCCTGGGAGGCCATCTCCCTAGACTTCATAGTCGACCTTCCTAGGTCCGATGGTGCCAACACCATTATGGTCACAGTCAACATGTTAACGAAAATGGCTCATTTCACCCCCTTGAAAAAATTACCAACCTCCAAAGAGACTGCACAAACCTTTGTGGCCCAAATACTTAAGCTACACGGCTTGCCTTCTCGGATCATCTCCGATAGGGGGAGCCAGTTTGTTTCTCGTTTCTGGAAAACCCTTTGTATTACATTACAGATCGACCATCGCATGTCCACGGCGTATCACCCCCAAACCAACGGGCAAACTGAACGTGTTAATTAATCCCTCAAGCAATACCTCAGATGTTATTGCACACATCTCCAAGATGACTGGTCCCAGTTTCTGCCTCTCGCCGAATTCGCTTACAACAACGCTACCAGTTCTTCTACACAAGTTTCTCCATTCTACGCGAATTATGGGTTCCACCCGAACACTCTGCCCACGTCTTTTCTGCCAAACAATGTCCCCTCATTAGAGGACTACTTCTCCACCTTACAGAAGACCTTGGGGATTCTCCGGTCCAACCTCGAAGCAGCACAGGAAAAGCAGAAGCGCTATTACGATTCCCGCAGAACAGCCCCTCCTACGTACCACGTCGGTGACATGGTGTGGCTCTCCGCCAGGAATCTGCGACTCAAACTTCCCTCACGGAAGCTAGGCCGGCAGTTCGTTGGTCCCTTCCCAATCGAGAAGGTGATCAATCCCAATGCGGTTCGTCTGACACTACCCCCGGTCTGGAAGATACACCCCTTGTTCCATGTTTCGCTCCTTAAACCCTTCAGGCCGAACCCATTTCCCGATAGGAGACCTCCTCCAGCTCCTCTGGTTGATGTACAGGGTGAGGTCGAGTTTGAGGTCGAGCAGATCCTCGACTCCAGGAAGAGAGGTGCTTCTCTTCAATACTTGATCAGATGGAGAGGTTATGGGGCCCAGGATGACTCTTGGGAGGACTCAGCTGACGTCCATGCACCTAAATTGATTAGTGTTTTCCACCGTAGGTACCCTGATCGGCCATCTCCGGCTGGGAACCCCGGAGGTGTTCCTTTGAGGAGGGGGTCCTGTAACGGCCACCGCCGCATACCTTAAGGTTCGGGTGCCAGCCGCGCCTCGTATCGCCGCTGCGTTCCACAGTGGAACGCACGCTCGTCACTTCCGGGTTCGAAGGCCGGGTGAGTTCCACCTTGGAACGCAGAAGTGCACCGATTCGTTCGGCGGCTCCTCCCCACACCAATACAGCACTATATAAGCGCCCAGACGAGACAGCATGGCGTTTCACTATTGAGCCAGAAGCCTGCTGTCTCCTGGGACCCTCCTTTGCCTCCATAGTACTTTGGACTGCTGCCCTGACCGGAACCAGACCCCAAAAGGACCCACAGCTCTGCACACCCAATTCAACCCTCAAAACAGCAAGTATTTAGTGCAGTTGCACACCCTTCTGTAAAGACTGTATCCATTACCAGCTACTTGCTTAAGTCTTGCTACTTGCTTTGAACCTGAATCATTGCTGTATTGAATGGTGTCTCTCCCAACTGCTACCCGGTATATCCCGATTACTTTGGTGCTCAGGGTTAGGGCTTATGAAGAAATAACCCCACTCTAAAACCTGAGAATAGTTTAACTTGAGGCTGTGATGCAAGAAACCCTAACTCTCTGTTAAATAGAGAGTGAAACCAGGGTTTCACTGACTGAGAAGCCTCCGCAGTTGCGATCCACAACCCCCTCATCCTCCATAGGCGTAACACAAGGTTTGGGATTGTCAGCTTTTCAAAGATATTGCTGCAGGTCTGTGTCATTATCCTTGCCGAGGGTTTGTGATGTGTTTTTTTGCATTATTTAAAGGGACTCTATTAAAGAACACCCTGCTAAACAATACAATCTATGCTTACCTTTTCAGATGCCTGTGTATAGAAATGAAGCTGTTTTGCTTATTTCTAGTCAGCAGGTATTCAAAATTTGGGATGAGTTAAATACCCTATTACCTTAGCATTCTGTGGTTCCTCCAGTTGGATCAGACATCCTGAAAGAAAACATGGCAAAATGTGGTGGAGAAAGTACTCTATACACCTGGAAGTGAGGAATACAGCTTTAAATGCTCCTCTACTGGCGTTATTCTAGCCAGTTTCTACCAAACACATACCTGAGGTTTATATTTTGAATATTTTAGGAATAATTGGGGGTATGGAGATGAGAGGGTGTTCATGGTATGTGGTTTTATGGTTTTGACTTTTTTTGTGGACTTTCTTTTGACAAACTACCTAATTTAAGCCAAGCAATAATGCAAAAGTAAAAATTATGCATGCAAAATATGTAATGTCACTGTCTGTGTCAGTCATGCTGTTCCGTTACATCACACTCAACTTAAAGGCATCTTCTAAACATATAATTAAATGGACTGGTGTTTTTCTCATGTTGCAATCATTGTTGCATTGGTACATGTTCACCATGGCAGTGCCCAGCTCTATGTGACCTTTGTTTGAAAATCCCTTGCCTGGTAGCCTTGAAAATGGCCAAAATTGATTTTTAAGATTTGCCCCCTCCTATAGACTTCCGATTTTGGGTTTGGATTTAAATTTACATTTTATGGACTTTACATTGAGTTCAACAAATGGCCCATGAACCAATCCCAGGTATATTCACTCATCCCTACCTGATGCCCGATTCCAGTGCCATGGACTCTTCCTGGAGCTAAGTGATGTCAGCTCCAGAACGTTGACATGCAGATTGAAATTCATCAGGGGGTGCCTGCACTCAGACTGTATATCTTAATCTAAAATTGCTGAAAAGTTAAAATCTCAATCACTAGTAGTGGTAATCAATTTACCTTTAAGCACACTAAGCGGATACATTTTAGTTGCACAAAAATATGACACTTGGCTTGCCAGACTTGTGTATGATATTTTGTTAAAATATAAATGTAACCACCTCCCGTCCATTGGCCTGAACAGCCAGACAGGAGCCTTATATGAGCGGGAGGGCGGCTTAAGACGAACTTCCCCTTCCCCCGCTCGTGCGCGCACGAGTGGGGAAACTGTCAGAAATTTAAACAGCCAGTGATGTGTCATAAATGTGCATGTAAGAGACAGTAAATCCAAGTAATGCCAATATGGCAAATTAATTCACCAGAGTTTTATAAATACGTATTTAGTGCTAGAATAAAGTAGTTTGAAATGTCTGCACAAAACTGGCCTGTGTGATGATCAAGATAAATAGATAGATAGATAGATAGATAGATAGATAGATAGATAGATAGATAGATAGATAGATAGATAGATAGATAGATAAATAGATAGATAGATCATTTGTGTTAGTCCTTAGTTACATTACCTGACATCAGTACTGTATGTCAACGGATCAAAACAGTCCAAGGCTGTTTTAAGTGCCATCTATATCATCTCATGGAATATTTCTAACAGATAAACTGGTGCAAGATAAAAAGTCTGCTGGCAAAACATCTACAAAAAGCCATGATATTCAGCATTTCCTGCATTCTACAACATGAAAGTATAAAAAAGATACTGCATGAGACAACCAGAAATACAATTGACTACTTTAAAGATTTATATAATCAATGCAAGACTACATTTTTTACACTTCCTGAAATTTGTAAATAATGCAGTTGGCAAAGACAAACATAAAAGCACCACTGAGACTCAAAGAACATTAATATTTCCTTTAACAGTAGCACTCAAATCTTTATTTGCAGAGAACCAACTAGGCTACAGCTGGGGAATAACCAATGCACTGTTACATAAGTTTAAAAAAAATCATTTGCATATAAATAGAGTGTTGTCTCAAAATCTTGGACGGGCTCAAAAGCCCACAGGAGCAGTCTACAGACTGCATTAAATTGAATTCCTGATTTACAAGGCATTCAACATATACAATACATCCTTTCAGATAAACAGTGATGGTACCATCAATATTAAAGCTATTATTATTAATTGTTAAATGCTTTCACTAAAAGGCAATTTCAGCTACATATATCTAAGCAAAATATTCAGTTATATTTACATACACCAGCAAAAGGTCCATAGCAAAACACCTAATATATAAATGTGTAGTTTACTGAGTTGTTTTTACTTTACAAGATCAGGTGATTAGAAGAGCAGGTTTGGTTCCAATAAATGTTACAAATATATAAAGGAGTTATACATAAGTATATAGACCCTTTGCCAAATAACTAATACATAATGAAAAATCCTATACCTAATATATACAGAGTTATACATAAGTATATAGACCCTTGACCAGATAACTACAACACCAATTCCAAAAAAGTTGGGAAGCTGTGTAAAATCTACATAAAAACAGAATGCAATGATTTGCAAATCTCATAAACCTATATTTTATTCATAACACAAAATAGAAAACATATACAAATGTTAAACTATGAAAATGTACAATTTTAAGAAAAAAATAAGGTAATTTTAAAATTGATGGCAGCAACACGTCTCAAAAGTTGGGACAGGGCAATACAAATCTGGAAAAGTAAGTGGTACTAACAAGGAAGAGCTGGAAGAATGTATTGCAAATAATTAAGTTAACTGACAACAGGTCAGTAACATGAGCGGGTATAAAAAGAGCATCTTAGAGAGTCAGAGTGTTTCAGAAGTAAAGATGGGCAGAGGTTCACCAATCTGTGAAAAGCTGCATCTAAAAATTGTTGACACATATTTCAGAATAATGCTACTCAACATAAAATTGCAAATACTTTAAATATACCATCTTCCACAGTACATAATATAATCAAATCATTCAGAGAATCTGGAGAAATCTCTATGAGCAAGGGACAAGCCGGAAACACAATATTGAATTCCTGTGATCTTTGGGCCCTCAGACAGCATTGCATTAAAAACAGGCATGATTCTGTGATGGACATCACTGCATGGGCTCAGGAATAATTTTAGAAATCACGGTCTGTGAACAAACTTCGCCATGCCATCCAAAAATGCAAGTTAATGCTCTATCATACAAAGAAGAAGCCATATCTGCACATAATCCATACATTTCGCCTTCTCTTCAGGGCCAAAGCTCATTTAAAATGGTCTGTTGCAAAGTGGAAAACTGTCTTCTGGTCAGACGAATCGAAATTTGACATTCTTTTTGGCAATCATGAGTGCCACATCCTCCAGACTAAAAAAGAGAGGGACCTTCCAGCTTGTTATTAGCACTCAGTTCAAAAGCATGCAACTCTGACGGTATGGGGTGCATAAATGTGTTTGAGATGGGCAGCTTGCACCATCAATGCTGAAAGGTTTTAGAGCAACATATGCTCCCATCCACATGAAACCTTTTTCAGGGAAGGCCTTGCAAATTTCAGCAGGACAATGCTAAACTGCATACTGTATTTGTGACAACAGCATGGCTTCATAGTAGAGGAGTCCAGGTGCTTAACTGGCCTGCCTGCAGTCCAGACCTTTCACAATCTGAAAATATTTGGCGCATCTTGAAATTAAAACTACGAGAAAGAAGATCCAGGACTGTTGAGCAGTTAGAATCCTATATCAGGCAACAATGGGGCAACATTCCTGTCCTAAAACTCCAGCTCCAGGTCTCCTCTGTTACCAGATATTTATGGAGTGTTGTTAAAAGAAAAGGGGATGTCAACACTGTTGAGATGTGTTGAATTTTTTTTCTTAAAATGATACATTTTCTCAGTTTAAACATTGGCTATGTTTTCTATTTTCTATTGTAAATAAAATATGGGTTCATATGATTTGCATAAGTGGTAGGTGGGTTCCCAGGTGTATTTGCTAAGTATGTCGATCAGGTGTCCGGAGTCTCTTAGATAAGAGGGTAAGGTGGTAACGATGGGTTGCAAAAATTGGTCTATGTATCTGGAGAGACCACTGGTAAGGCTGTCGATGCTGGATATGATGGGACGGCCAGGGGGTGCGTTTTCGTTTTTGTGGATTTTTGGAAGGTGGTAAAAGAAAGGTGTTTTAGGTTGTGGGGGGCAAAGGACTGATTTTTCTTTTTTGGTGATCACATTTTCTTTAAAGGCTTTGTCAGTGAGGATTTTGAGTTCTGCATGGAATTCGGGTAGGGGGTCAGTGGGGAGGGGAGAATAGGTAGATGTGTCAGACAGGAGGCGATGTGCTTCTTGTATGTAGACATCCCGATTTTGGATGACTATGCCACCACCTTTGTCTGCCTGTCTTATGATGATTGTGTCATTGTTGGTCAGGGCTTTTAATGCTTCTCGTTCTTTGTGAGAGAGGTTGGCTTTTTTCTGGTTGTCATGTTTGATGTGATGTTTTCATTTTGTGAGGGGCATAATTTCTTGAAATCAGTATATGTGACCTGATAGAAAGTATCTATGTAGTTGCCTTTGGATTTGGTGGGGTAAAAACTGGAAGGGGGACGTAGTGAGCTGTGTACAATGTTGGGCTGTGCCCAGTCCCCTAATTCTATATCAGGTGGGTGGGACGGGTCAAGCAATTCTTCTAGTATGGCCAGGACGTCTGTGTCCGTGTTTGTACCTGTGGGCTCTGTGGGCTCTGTAAGCTCTGTGGATGTACGATTGGTAATGTTTAGTTCCTGTGTGGAATCAGATGAGATTTGTGTGTTATAATGTCTTTTGAGTGTAAGGTGGCGGACAAATTTGTTTAAATCTTTGAATAGTGTGAAGGAGTTTGGTAGAATGTCTGGGGCGAAGTTCAAACCTTTGTTGAGTAGGGATATTTCCTGTGGGGTTAGGGTGTGGTCAGAGAGGTTGAATATTCGGACTGTGGACTGTTTTGGTGTGGTCTCTCTCTTTTTGTGTTGGTGGGTCGAGTTTGATCCTCCCCTAGTCCCTCTTCTGGTTTTTTCTTTTGTGCGGGCGGTTTGGGCCTAATCCTAAAAAATGTTCCGGCTGTTGTGAGGTGGAGGGGACTGGTCCACCTGTGGTCACAGGTGGGGATTCGCTTTGGAACGTTGATGTGCTTGTCTCTTCTGTGGTCCCAGATTTGGGAAGGGTGTTCGGCAAGGGTGGCTGGGTTGAGGGGTGATTGGGCGTACTTGGATCAGCCGAAGGTTCTGCAGAGTGGTTGGTTGTGTGCTGCATTTGTCTAATAGGGGTAATTGAGTTGTGGGAGATTTCTAATGTCAGGGGTGGTGGTGGAGTGTTGGGTGTTGGTGGCGTTTTTTGGGGTTTGTGGGGCCTGGTGCTGTTTCTGTGACGCACTAACCCTTCCTCGTTCCGGAAGAGGGGTTCTGCTCCGCCCACTCCAGCCGCGTCAGGTCGCTCCGACACTATCACGCCGGCGTCTTCGCTCCTCCCAGTTCACATCGGACTGCCACATAAAACAGTGGGGAATTCAAATGCTTGGTGTCCTAATGTGGACACTGGAGCAATTAAATCCCCTCTGCTTGCTCTTTTCTCATCACTGTTATCCCAGGAATTGTACTGTGGTCCACAGCAACAGAACCTCACAGAAGCTTGGGAAGGAATTTCGTGGATGGTGGTCCTTTCAATTGCCAGCTGGATTCTGGAGCCTCACCTCTGCTGCTTACCCTCTAACCGCAAGTACCCCCAGGTTACACCGTATTGTGTATTGCTGCTGTTGATGCAATGGATGCAGCCCCTAGCCATCATACCAAATGACTGTTTAAGTTAGCATGTACATACTGAATTGTCTCTCATGTACGCTGTGAGGGAACAGCTGCATACCGCTTATTGAGTGAATAACATGATATGCCAATAGTGGCATACTATTTCTGCCAGTATACTAAACCATTGTGTAAGAGATTCTAAAATACCATGCTCATCATACCCCCGACTGAAATCTTTCGCAAGCCCACCCCTACAGTACAGACTCTGCTTTGTTATTATTATTTGTTGGTACGCACTACACTAATTGAATGCGGTAATGCGATAGGAATATTGTGCATTATTATTTGATTAACTACGGTGATGAATGATGTTTCACAGTTCTGATGATCGCTCTTGCTCCGTATAGAGCGTATATCGCAGAATTGCAACCTGAACCACTATATCTGAACAGGCTAGCTAAGGCTCTGCAGTTGAAATCCAGACCTCTCGAAAATTTTCCGCTGTCGCTTTACAATATCATTGTATTCTGTTTTTATTTAGATTTTACACGGCATCCCAACATTTTTGTAATTGGGGTTGTAATACATAATAACAAATCCT
Organism: Nanorana parkeri; assembly: GCF_000935625.1. Lineage (NCBI taxonomy): Eukaryota > Metazoa > Chordata > Amphibia > Anura > Dicroglossidae > Nanorana > Nanorana parkeri. The sequence continues at coordinate 233,557 of NW_017307307.1, forward strand.
ATACCTAAATGTTGTTTTAGAATACTTATTTTAAAGTGTATTTCCACTTTTGCAGCCAGTTTGGGAGAACACCTACTATATTTTTGTTACATGTTCCCACACACAATGAATAACATAAAAAACATTTAAATTACTACCAAAGTGATAGAAGTGACCTGGCCCCCGCTGATGACTGCTATAATCAAAAATACCGGGCGCGCCCCTCCGCCGGCACCGCTGCTGCTGGCCGCCAGCATCTGGAGTCTCTCATCCCTCCCTGGAGCCATGGTCGGGGGAGCAAGCGGCGGCTGGCCCCAATTCAGGATGGCTGAGCGGCATAGTGATGGAAGCCGCTGTCATCCTGTCAGTTTTTGGATGACAGCGGCTCTGTAGCGTGGCCGAACGGGGGATCATTGATATTTAATGATCCCTCTGTTTACAGCAAACACCGGAGTGATCGTCTGATCACCCCGATGTTTGGAAATAACTGGGGACACATAGTACTATGTGTCCCTAGTTATGAATGAACAGGCTGTGATTTACATCACAGCCTGTTCATTCAAGAATTTATGAATGGGGACTAGCACTCACTACAGAGGCTCCTCCCCATTCAGAAACTAATGATAGTAAGATATTTTTACTATC
>NW_017307307.1:234918-265327 GCF_000935625.1 Nanorana parkeri
GGCCTACAAATTTAGTATCACCATCTTTTTATTCTACCGGGCCTGCGCTTTCAGAAAATATATGGTTTGGGGGGTCTTTTACAAACGCTAGCAACGCAGCAGTTGAAAATCAAATCAATTGGAAAAGTTGCTGGCATCTGGAGCCTCTCATCCCTGCCTGGAGCTGTTTCCAGATGACAGCGGCTCTGTGCGATGGTCGTACGGAGGATCGATAAGTAGCATTGATATTTACCGATCCTCTGTGCAGCACAAACACCGGAGTGATCGTGTGATCATTCCAGTGTTTGTAAATAACTGGGGACACATAGGGGGTTATTCACAAAGCTGCCGAAGGCAGCCGTGTGAATAACCAACCCGAAGTGAAGTGAGCCGAACGCCGTTCGGCTATTCACTTCAGGCTTGTACAGCTGATTTCAGCCGTACACCGACTGAAATCAGCCGTACAACGGCTTGCTGCGGCTGGGTTTGGGTCGGCCAAAGTGCACAAGGAGTTTGACTCAGCTAATCCAACATCTGGACTGGCTTAGCCAAACCCCCGGCAGGCTACTCGTTGCTGTTCGGCCTATTCTCATATGGCCCAAACAGCAGTGAGTGAATAGCCGAATGCCGCCGAGCGCCCTTCGGCTCAGCTATTCTGCTCGGTACCTCTGTGGTACCGAGCAGAATAAAAAAAGGAGAAAAAAAGGAGAAAATTATTGGGTGGAGCTAGCAGTGACAGCTAGCTCCGCCAAGCTGTTTTCTAGTGGACGGGACCAGTTGTCATTAAAATGAGAGCTTGTCGGAGCCGGCGGTCATATCAAAGCTGGCTCCGACGGTTACCCAGGAGATGCTGAACTGTCATTACACACTGAGAACCCGGCGGAGCCGCTGTGATATCATGGCGGTTCCGCCAGGTTCTCAGTGTGTAATGGCAGTCCAGCGTCCCCTGGTTAACGTGTGTAATGTATATGTAGTACATATATACAGCACACACCTCCACTACGCTTCAACAATATAGTTACAATTCTCCGCTGCTAACATGAATAGGTTCAATCATAGTTGTACTATGGATCATTTAAAGTCACCTGTCCCTTTAAGAAAAAGTATCGGTAATTTGTATCGGCAAGTACATAAGGGGAAGTACTTGTACTTGGGCCTGAAAAAGTGGCATCGGGACATCCCTAATTATTACCCATTTTTTTGGTAAAACGTAAAAGGGGTCACGTCGGGGAAATAGACACCAAACATGTCAAGCCTTAAAATTGCACACGCCTGTGAAATCGCAAGAAATTACCACACCCAAAATTTATGATAGGCGATGATTTAAAAGCTTTTACCCCTCATCAATTTGGTGTTATCAGTAATTGATGGCCCTAAATGCATTTTTGCGTGTGTATGTGGGGTTTTTGGTGGTCCCTAAGACCCCTAATGTCACCTAGGGACACCCAAAGAAGCTGTTGCAGCAGAGATCTGCTTCACCAGCTTCTATCCGGCTTCTGTAGCCAGAGAGTGACAGCTGAATGTGGAAGTTATGTAATAAACATAATTTCCTGCATTCAGAGAACAGGGAGGAGAATGGTGGGAAATTGTGCACTGATCTCCCTCCATTCTCCCTACACAGAGCCAGAATGCCGGTCCCGGATCGGAAAGGGACCCTGGGACAACAGCGGCAGAGGAGGAGAGATGAGGAGAGAGTTTTGACAGTTTCCCGCTTGTGTGCGCCAGGTGGCGCTGACGAGAGGGCACGGGCACAAAGGACGTTTTAGGACACCCACCCACATCCAGAAGGCTCCCATCTGGCCATTTCCCTACGTTTGGTGGACGGGAGGTGGTTAAAGACCATGCATGTACAGAAAAAATACCTGTCAGGGTGCATACACATCAGTCGTTGCACAAAACCCACAGCGGCTGGTGTCTGCAGTGCAGCAATGCAGTGCTAATACACTGATCCCAAAACATCACACTGTGTACTCTCTTTTTTTAGAATAACTTTATTGAAATGTCACAAGTGACATTTCATTCAGTTCTACAGGCACAGCGGGCTGCGCTGAAAAAAAGTAAGGAATTTGCCACATTTTTTCCAGCATAAACCACCGCTTTCCCACCACATCACAGTTGTGTGAATGGTGCCCATCGGTGATAAGGCAAAATGACTTCTCGTGTATTGGGGCTGTGCTAGAAAAAATGGCCAGTGTAGCTTCAAAGCATCTGGTGTGAATGGACCCTTAATCTGTCAGAAATGCAACATATGTCAAGGCAAAATTTTAAAAAATGCAGTACCTTTCTGATATTCACGCACATTTCCCTTTGTTTTATCCCTTTAAAGATCCTGAAAGTACAGAAAAATACCTGTTGATCTGCTAGAAATATACCAAAGTCCTGTTGTGGGCTGACAACACACAGAATTGTTGTGGAGTGTTGTCCGCCCTTCCAGTTGACACTCCCACCCTCAGATCTTATTAACATAAAGGCTCATCATTCTGTAACCCAAGACAAGAACTAGGGGGTCTGTTTGAGGAAACACCGGAAGTACGGAGAGGACACCGAACAGTTATGAATTTCTGACAAAAGCAACAGTTTTTTCGAACTTACTAAACAGATATAACAAAACATTTGCAAAGGTATATTTAACAGGCCAAAGTGGAGCAAATAAGAGACATTCATTGTTAGGCCCATTCGCACCTGAGCATTTTGTAGCTCAATTGCCCAATCGCCACAACGCTCAACAGGAGGAATTCTATTGTTTTTACTGGCCCCTGTTCACATCTGAGTATTCTGTCACTTGTAGCAACATGTCTGTAGTAGGGTTGCACCAAAATTTCAGCCGATAAAACATTTCAGGCAAAATGCTGAAAGTACCATTACAGCCAAAAATGCAGCTGAAATTTCAGTGCATCCCAAGCATCTTTCTGTGTCCCCTCCGATGCCCGCTGCTCTCCCTCACCTGTGTTGGCAGAGGCAGTGGGGATCCAAAAGGACACAGACTGGCATCCAGTGAGGAGAAGAGAAGCTTTCAGGACGCCGAGCGGGGCGGTTCAAGAGTAGACAATTCAGGATGCCGAGTGGAGTGGTGTGTGGAGGAGAGAGCTGCCAGCTGTCACAGGAGGCTGCACTCTCCTCCTGCACAGCCCACACAGCCTCCTGTGACAGGCGTGTCAGGATGGAGAGCGGAGCACAATTGTTCAGCAATCAGGACTGATCGATAAGTGTTTGTGCATAAAGTTATGAATGAACAGGAAGTGCTCTACATCACTTCCTGTTCATTCATGATCGTGTACATAGTAACTCATACTATATCCACAGTTTAGAAAAGGAGATTTAGGACTCTGTGTCCTCAATCTCTTTTTCTATTTTAAAAGGGAAATGTAAGGGGTTTGTTTAAACCCATGAAATATCCCCAGAGCCCCCAATAGTAAAGTTTTTTTTAAAAAGACAAATAGGTGGACTTTGCCTTTAAGCCTTGTTGTGGGCTGGCAACACACAGCTTTTGTGTGTGGTTAGACAGTAAAACAGATATATCAAAATTCCTCCAATTATATTTTCAACAGACCAAAAGGGAGTAAATATCAATTAATTGTTAGGGTTTACATTCACTTTAAAGGCTACTAAATTGTCCAAAACGTCTTGGTATGCTGATGCCTTAAGAGTTCCCTTTACTGGAACTACCATGAAGTATACTGTATATGGTTAACCTCGTTAGCAGTATGTTTCCCCCCATGAAAAAAAATGCTTTTAAAATGGGCATCATGGTCTTTTACACCCCCATTTTTTCCCCTGCACTACTTACAAACCACTGAAAAACAACCCCACACCATAACCCCTCCTCCACCAAACTTTACACTTGGCATAATGCAGTCAGACAAGTACCGTTCTCCTGGCAACCGCCAAACCCAGACACATCTATCGGATTGCCAGACAGAGAAGCGTGATTCACTACTCCAGAGAACATGTCTCCACTTCTCTGTAGTCCAGTGGTGGCGTGCTTTATACCACTGTATCCAACCCTTTGCACTGAACTTGATGATGTAAGGCTTGGATGCAGCTGCTCGGTCATGGAAACCCATTCCATAAAGCTCTCTACGCACTGTTGTTGTGCCAATCTTGGAGGTCTGTTGCTATTGACTTTGCAGACAGTTGGCGACTTCTGCGCACTTCAGCATGCGCTAACGCTGATCTGTCATTTTATGTGTCCTACCACTGCATGGCTGAGTTGCTGTTGTTCCCAGTTGCTTCCACTTTGTTATAATACCACTAACAGTTGACTGTGAAATATTTAGTAGCAAGGATGGACTTATTGCACAGGTGGCAACCTATCACCATTCACTGAGCTCCTGAGTGTGACCCATTCTTTCACAAATATTTGTAGAAGCAGTCTGCATGTCTAGGTGCTTTTTTTTTTTTTTACAACTGTGGCCATGGAGGTGATTGGAACACCTGAATCTAATGATTTGCAGGGGTGTCCCAATACTTTTGGCAATATAGTGTGTGTGTGTGGGTATATATAAATATATAGATATATATATAGCAACAGTTTAAAGGTTTGTAAACTTTAAAAAAAGCGCACTGGAATAAAATTGGTCTAATACCATATTCCCTTTAAGATCAGCATAGACAAGCATAGACTAGATTTGTGACAACTGAAAGAGCCATCAAGTTATCTAAAATGGATTTCAGTTGATGATTTGGAGCCTTAAAACATGATATAAAGTAAATACAGTACACAAAGCACTAAATACAGAACAGGGCCTGGTGAAAATAGACTATGTTTATGGTTATGGCTGAGTAACTTACAGAATACTTGATTTAATGCCACATTAACATCACTGTTCAGCTTAGTTAATGTTGGGTGACAGATGTAGGTGTCATATAATTGCAGGCTATAAATATTCTACCATGAAATACAATTTGAAAAAAAACCTAATGACACTGTGCCTGGATCATGTGTAGTTATTTTAATCTTACAAAATAAAATAAAAAAAATAGTGTGGAAAATTACTGAATGTGTGTGGTCATGAGAAAAAAAATGAAAGACAGAAATACATATATTGTCAGACACAATGTCAAGCTGAATTCCAATAAAACAATATATCTACAATATATTCCTAAACAGAATTTTCATGTTAGACAAACACCATTGTGAGACATGTTGTATTATAACTGTTAAAGTATGTAATGATAGATTCTGGCAGATTAATTCCTTTATTTATACTTTGCTGTATGTTTACATGCAGACCAAGCCTTCAAAAAGAAAAGTATCAGTGACGGGGTTGGAAAATACCATAGCACCAATAGAGGTGAGTACAAAGTTAACCTTTTATTCTAGTTAAAATCATCTAATTATAACAATTCTAAAAATGAAGCACCCCAGTCACTATCATGTTTGCTTCACAGCCTGGTCGGCATTAAATGTGGGGAAAATATACATGAAATCATGTGCAAAAGCATGTGAAAGCACTAACCTCCTTAGAGTTAACCTTGAGGGTTACTAGGGCTCAGAATTCTAGGTCAGTACTCAATTAGGTTGTTTTTCAGTGGTTTGTAAGTAGTGCAGGGGAAAAAATGGGGGTGTAAAAGACCATGATGCCCATTTTAAAAGCATTTTTTTTCATGGGGGGAAACATACTGCTAACGAGGTTAACCATATACAGTATACTTCATGGTAGTTCCAGTAAAGGGAACTCTTAAGGCATCAGCATACCAAGACATTTTGGACAATGTAATGCTCCCAACTTTGTGGGAACAGTTTGGGGATGGCCCCTTCCTATTCCAACATGACTGCGCACCAGTGCACAAAGCAAGGTCCATAACGAGATGGATGAGTGAGTGTGGGGTGGAGGAACTTGACTGGCTTGCTCCCCGATAGAACACCTTTGGGATGAATTAGAGTGGAGACTGTGAGCTAGGCCTTCTCGTCCAACATCAGTACCTGACCTCACAAATTCGCTTCTGGAAGAATGGTCAAACATTCCCATAGACACACTCCTAAACCTTGTGGACAGCCTTCACAGAAGAGTTGAAGCTGTTATAGCGGCAAAGGGTGGGGCAACTCAATACTAAACCCTACGGACTAAGACTGGGATGCCATTAAAGTTCATGTACGTGTAAAGGCAGACATCCCAATACTTTTGGCAATAGTGTGTATATGTATATACACACACGCACTGTGTAACGGAAGATTGTATACTCACCTAACGGTAATCTTCCTTTTCTGGTACATCCACGGCAGCACACGATGGGTTAAGGTCCACCCTCTAACCCCATAGGACAGACCACGTCAATAATTTTGACCCCTCTAACACCCGCAAGCATTCTAGTAATTATCACAAGCTCATGGGTCGGTGGGTTGTGCTGCCGTGGATGCACCAAGAAGATTACCGATAGGTGAGTATACAATCTTCTTTTTTCCTGTAGCACCCGATCACATAGAGAGGGTGGGAAATAACCAGCTTTTATTACAATACAGATTAACTGCCTGAACCCGTGGCAATAAAACACTCTTGCCGAAGGCTAGAGTGGTAAGTAGAGAAGGATCCACCCTGTAGTGGGAAATAAAGGTATGCCTTTGCAAATAGTTTCAGAGGACACTCTGGAGAAAGCTGCCCAGGATGCTGCTATTAGTTAAAGCGGTAAGAGCTGATATGTGCACTCTCAGGGTGTTCCAACACAACCCCATGTATAAGCCCTCTTGAAGGAAGTCCAGAACTTGCGTGACGTCTGGCTTATTTGGATCTAACTTTTTCTTGTTTGCCGTGAGGATAAATTTGTTCCAAACTCTCTGATAGGTACAATTGGCAAAGGTACTCCTGGCCTTCAGTAAGGTAGCAATGACCGCCTCAGAACAACCCTAGTGTGAGAGGTTGCTCCATTCAATTTCCATGCCGCTAACATGAGTTTCCCCGGAGTGGGGTGCAGTACCTTCTTCTGGTGGAGCAGATGCGGCCATGGAGAAAGATGTAGATGGAGCTCCGAGGAGAGTTGCAGAAGAGCTTAAAACCATGGTCTGCGAGGCCAGAAGAGAATGATGGCTATCAGTGTACCCTTGACCTGTGACATCCTGTGTAGAAGTCTGCCGATTAGATGCTGTGGGGGGAAGACATCCCCAGTTTGAAATCCGAAGGACTCATTAAGGCATCCACTCCCAGAGCCAGTGGGCATGGAAATCTCATTAGGAACTTTTTGCACTTCACGCTGAGGGGGTGAGGCCATCAGGTCCACCTTGTGGAGACCCCAAACCCCGGCAATTTATAAGAAATAATTCCTGACTTAACGCCCACTTGTGTTTGAGAAATGGCGTTCTTTCACTGGAGCATTTGGATGTACTGGAAGAGGATCCTGTGTCTCTCAACTGTGCTCAGAATGCATGTTTGGATAAAGCAATCTGACAGAGGGCCCGACCTGAAGGCCCAGTGATGTCCTTTCGAAATTGTATTATCCATGTGTTAGCCACATATCCTCTGTGATCCAAAAAGTGTGTTAAGCGTCCACCCACCAGAAGGCAGTGGGTGCTTGCACCACCAAATGGTTTCTTCAGCTTGTGAGGAGCGGAAGAAGGCCCCTGTTTTGATAGCTTAAGGAAGGTGGACTGAGATCCCTTCCAGTTATGCCTGAATTCCCGGCCTGGACAATAAGAACGCACTTCCTTCAATCTATCCCCTTGAGGACGCTTGGACTGAGGGAACTTTTTCCACTTCCTGTCCTGGGGAAGCAGTCCCGACTTTGCCCCTGAGAGCTTGGAGATGGCGGAGTCTAATTTACAACTAAATAGGTTGGACCCGTCATAAGGAATCTTTTGACACACCAATTAGATTTTGAGGCCGAATCAGCTTGCCATGGTTTCAACCACAAAGCCCTCCTGGCTGTCACAGTCGCCAACATTGCTCTGGAGCAGCAGCGGATCACATCAATGGCTGCTTCGCTGATTAAATTTGAGCTCTTCCAGGGCACTTATGATTTTATTCGTATCCACGTCCTCCTTCAGGGCCCTTTCGATATCCAGACAGAAATAGCTCTGGACAAGGAGGGAAGGGCGATTGCAGGGTGGCAGGTGCCCCCTGCTGCAGTGTAAGTTCTCCTGAGGTCCAGATCGGCTTTTCTAGCAGATCCTTAAAAGATATGGTATTGTCCATCGGTGGGATGAGATGGCGAGCTAGATGCATGACCGATGCATCCACCAGCGGAGGCGTGCTTAGGTTTTCCATATCCTCACCCCTTAGTGGATACAGCTTCATTAGTCTATTTTTGATGCAGGGCTTTTTCTCAACCTTCCTCCAGTGTTATTTCCTTAATTTCCAAATGTATAGAAATGTGTTCCGTTCCCTCTTGAGGTGACGGAAGTATTTACGGACTTTGGAAGGTTGCTTGACCTCATCCTCCCATTCTATAGCCTCTTTGACAACTATTACAAATGGGTAATTTTAAATGAATATTGGAATCCCGATGGGGATAATGAGTCAGAATTGTCTGACTTGTTTAAATCATCCGACAGCACTTTGGTTGCCTCTGTGCCCTTGGAAGTGCTCGGTCTAGGATGGGAAGCATCTGTGAGATCACTGAGGCAGCCCTGCTGCCTTCGGCAACTAAGTGAATAACCCCCATAGTGTAACAATAATGAAGGCAGAACCCATGTTCTATTTTATGCCAGCAGAACAGAGTTCACCCACTCTGATATATAGAAAATACACAGTGTTAATCTGCAGCACCTTATGTAGTTTATTAGAACAAAGCTCACAGTCAAATACTACAACAGCTTAGAATGCTCTGCTCAAACTGTTGGTATATAAATCCTGCATAATAATAATAATAATAATAATAATAATAAAATAACTAATGATCCTTCTTCATTATGGAAACATAGATTCAACATACTGAAGCAACTGGAGATCAGTGTCACCTGGATCAATTAACCCTCATGGTAGATAAATATATACAATTGCTGTACAAATAAGTAAAATAAATATGGAAACAAATTAACAACGATCCTGGTAAGACTCATAAAAATATTGTACTTAAATGAATAGAAACAAAATAATATTACTACACAATATAAAATAATACAAAACGATATTCAGACCTTTAGGCTAAATAGTATCAAGGTCTGCAATCCATCACACTTCTCTACATTTTAATTGCATTTCCCTATCACCTCCTATATGTGATTGAGGAACCTTATCTAAGGTCATAAATCTCAGCTGGCATACAGAGTATTTATGTTGAACAAAAATTCTTGCCAACAGTAACTTCAATTGTGGGCATGAAACGATTATTTATGTTTGGCTAACCTGTCCTTAATTTTTTTGTTCAGTTTCACCTACAGGAACATTGTATTATGTACGCTAAAAATGCACTGTGGCATTTAAAGTATCCCTTAATGTAGATTCACATAACTGTGTGTGGGTATGTGAAAACAGACCCTTTAAACATTTACATCACAAGGACGATACCACTCTCAGCCTCACCCTGCACAGAGATTTTCCAGCTTGTGGGACAACAATCTCAGGCCAGCATACTGAAAGCAAACATCACTATAGTTGATTAACTCCACAGTTAACCCTTTACACACCAAACATCAGCTTCCACCACGTGTTTTTAATGGAAAATACAAACCAATCTCGGCAAGTGCTGTGACAATTCAATAAAGTTAAACAAATGACCTATGATGCCACTGTCCTCTCAGACAGGAATATGACAGGTTTCTTATTTAGAGCGTAGAGATAAGCTTAACAATTTTTAAGATCGTCATTTAATTAAAGAAACGGTGCAGAAAAAGATATTAATAAAGAGAGTCAAAATATATAACAGTAAAATAAAAAGGAATAAAAAGAGAGTACTTAACAGTCCTGGGTTTATGATTTATGAGAGTCTAGTTCAATGAACAAAAGATGGGTCTGAATGGCTCTTCAAGTTTGCACGTGTTAAAGGGGAACTCTTCTGGGATGTGATGAACTTCTTGATGTTGATGTCGCTCTTCTTAATGTTAAAACAAAAGCCTCCTTAGCTGCCTCTGCAGCATCTTTTTATCAGGCTTCTAGGGGGTCTCAGGGAACTGGCCCATAAGCCAGGGCCAGGGAAGAGGAGCAGGAGGTCTAAGCCTTTACGATGTCCTCCTCTGCTCCTTCCAAACTGTTAAATTCATAACTAGGAATATAGTGGAATATTCACATGCAATACTGTCTGACAACCCCTAAAGTATCGTGAGCCATGAAATGAGCTTTACATTAAGACCAAACTTATTCAACGTATTTATGAATTATGGTTGGTAGAAGAAAATCAATGTCAAGCCTCTCACCCTAATAACCTGTCCATTTTTGGTATGTATGGTTTTGTCTTTCCGACACACAGCTATTTGTGCAATTAATGTTACAATATCACTGTCCAATTACAAGTTATGAAGTTGAGTTGATAATGCCACTCAGTTTTATGACTGTGTGACTCTGAGTCATGGACAAAAATGTTGGCACCCCTGCATTTCTGTCAGATAATGCACCATATCGCGCAGAAAATTGTTGCAATTACAAATGTTTAGGCATTCTCATGTTTATTTCTTTTGTCTGTATTGGTATGACACAAAAAAGTGGAGGAAAGAAAGCCAAACCGGACAAATTCCAAGCAAAACTCCAAAAATGGACTGGACAAAATTATTGGCACCCTCAATTGATATTTGGTAGCACAGCCCTTGGAAAACAACAACTGAAATCAATCGCTTCTTGTAACCATCAATTAGTTTCTTACACCTCTCTACAGGAATTTTGGACCACTCTTCTGTCAGGACTGCTCCAGGTCTCTCGGATTGGAAGAGTTCCTTTTCCCAACTGCTGTTTTGAGACTCTACACAGGTGCTCTATGGGATTGAGATCTGGACTCATTGCTGGCCAGTCCAGTACTCTCCAGCGCTTTGTCTGAAACCATTTCTGGGTAATTTTTGACGTGTGCTTTGGGTCATTGTCCTGTACCCATGACCTCTGACTTTCTGACACTGGGCCCTACATTGCACCCCATAATTCTTTGGTAGTCTTCAGATTTCATAATGCTATGCACCCAGACAAGACATCCAGTGCCTGAAGCAGCAAAACAAGCCCAAAACATCGGTGGACCTCCACCATGTTTGACTGTAGGGACTGTATTTTTTTCATTACAGGCCTCATTTCTTTTTCTGAAAACAGCAGAATGATGGGCTTTACCAAAAAGCGGTGATTTTGTTTTGTCTCTCCACAGTACATTCTCCCAAAAAGATTTTGGCTTCCTCAGGTAGTGATTTCTATATTGCCAGCACCTATTAACTGATACAGGTCAGTTTCATTACAAATTACAGGAGCATCACAAACTTGGAATGCAATTATTTCTTGCAATTTTGAGAAAGTGCCAATAATTTTGTCCAGTCCATTTTTGGAGTTTTGCGTGGAATGTGTCAGATTTGGCTTTTTTTTCTCAACTATTTTGTGTCATACCAATACAAACAAAAGAAATAAAAATTAGAATGGCTAAAGATTTGTAATTGCAACAATTCTCTGCATGAAGTGGTGCATTATCTGACAGAAATGCAGGGGTGCCAATATTTCTGGCATATATATATTATATAAACTGTATATGGAAAATGTTGCACATGTTACACCTGAAAGCCTAGTGAGGTTACATATTTTATTGTATTTGTTTCCTGACAGGCTGATCCCCCGAGCCCAAGTGCCATTACCAGGTCAAAAGATGACAAACCAAATACAACACACTGAAAAGGCCTATGCCATCTAACAGTCTTGAGGCCTAGTCTCAAATATGTTTCTAAAATTTCCAAAAGCTGGCTGCTACTACACAAATACATTTTCAGAGGTATTTCAATTAATAGTATTGTATGGGTTGCCAATAGCTCATGCTCAGATGTCTTCTTTTTTTTTTGAAAAACATTTTTATTTGTTTCGAATATGTTGAATATACAGACAGTGTTACAGTGTAGAAGTATTCCATTGCTACAGAGAAGTACATGTCATAATAACTAGGAACATGCTGTCGGATCAATAAAACACTTTCTAGAATGTGTACCCTCTCGTAGCCTCATCCTGTGGAGTAGGAATTCGGTAGCAGCGGGTCTCAAAGAGACTAAAATTTCACTGAACACTAACAGTACCTGAGGCGGTAGGAATTATACATATTTGCAATATAATACTCAGGCGTCAATAGTAACAAAGCAAAACAAAAACGAAAAGAAAAAACACTACTAAAACTACAACTGTGCTCCAAGGTGTGTAAACGAAATGAGTATAATTTGTCCAGCCTCACGTCTCTGTCCTCTTTCAGGGGAGAATACTACACATCAAATATCAGATTGAGAAAGAAAACAGTCAGTATACAGTGGTCTAGGATATAATATTATAGATTCCCATTGAGGTTGCCGTTAGAGATGCTAACAATTATAGTTCTATGGCGTATTAGAGGTGACCTTAGCTATATCTTATGTAGCAGATATGTTTGTTTGCTGGAGGGTTACCATTCATTGTCCACACTGCAATTTGTCCAGAAGGCAGCATTTTGAGAATGCGAACGGGGAGAGCAATTTTTCCTTTTCGGATGGGGAGAATGTGTACAACATATAGGAAGTCCACCTGGTATAGAAAGTGGTTACTCCCTTCTCATTTTGGGTATTCAGGGAAGCATCTAGTCATTCCAAGTGAAACAGATTAAGCAAGTCAGATTTCAACCTCTTCAACGTAGTAGGTATAGGTGATATCCACTCCCGGAGGATGCACCGTCTGGCTACTAACAGAGATATGCTCACCCATTGCCTATCTGGACGGTTGAGATTGCTAGGAATAGGTAACGAAGGGTCACAGTAGTTGAATAAAAGTAAAAGGACCTCGTGTGGGATTTCCTGGCCTACCACTAATGCTACGAACTGTATGACTGTCTCCCAGTAGCGGCGTATAAGGGGACATTCCCATAAGCAGTGAAACAAGGAGGCTGTTTGTAGTTTTAGAGCGGATAGGCGCCGGTAGGGCTGAGAAAGGGCAGCGTAGGAGGGATGTGAGTCTCCAAGGGCGCACCATCTCCATCTCCAAAAGGTAATTAGAATGAGCGGAGGACGAACAGATCCAGTCTATAGAGTGTCTTATAAGGCAACTCAAGTTATACAGCCAAAGGTTAGGAAAAGCCATGCCCCCTTCAGGCTTCGGTAGACTTAGCTTTTTAAGAGATATTCTCGCTTTCTCCCCCTGCCAGATGAAATTTAGAAAAGCTGTATTGATTGCATTCACATCTTTATGTTTCAGTAAAATGGGGAGTGTCTGTAATGGATAGAGGAGTCTGGCGAAGGGGATCATTTTGATAAGGTGTATCCTACCAAACAGTGATAACGGAAGATCTTTGTATGTATGTAGTTCGTTTTGTATTTTTTGGGGGTAGTTCAGGTTATATAGGGAAGATGGGGTTTTACCAATTTGTAAGCCCAAATATTTAATGCATTGCTTGGCCACTTTAAAGGTTGTGAGGGATATTAGGGACGTGGTCGCTGAAGGTGTAAGTGGAAGAACTTCTGATTTGGAGACGTTGATGGCTAGGCCGGAGAATTTTTGAAAATGAGTAAATATATCCTGAATCATGGGAAGGTCTTTTGGTGGATCGGAGGAGAATAGGATAATATCATCAGCAAAGAGCATAATTTTTAAATGTAGTGTATTGAAAGGAATGCCAGAAAGTTGTGATTTATGTTGAAAGAATAAGGACAATGGTTCTAGTGCTAGGTTAAACAATAGAGGAGATAAGGGGCATCCCTGTTGCGCGCCTTTGTTTAATGGAAAGCTCTGAGACATGTAGCCTGGAGTAAGTATGTGGGCAGACGGGGAGGTGTAAAGTGTAGCTATGAAGGACCGAAAGTGTCCAGAGAACCCCATCCTCTCCAATACTCTGAGGATCCGTGCGAATTGGATTTTATCAAAAGCCTTCTCGGCATCTATCAAAATCAGAGCTAGAGGAGAGGTTTGATGATTTTTAGCGTATTCTAGAGCCGCCAGTACTCTGCGGACATTTGATACAGCCGAACGGCCTTTAATGAAGCCCACTTGGGAGGGGGGAAATTAATTTCGGCAAAATTCTGGCGAGCCTTTCTGCTATGATTTTGGACATCAACTTGGCGTCGGTATTTATGAGAGAGAAGATCGGTGTGGACATATGGGGAGTAGAGTTGGGAACCCTCCCTGCCGCTCCCGATCTGTCCTCACTAATATACGTGACTTCGCTTTCTTCCTTGAGAGCGTGGCAGAGCTTTCCTGGTATCTCCGCTAGGCCGGGGAACAAAGTGGCGGCTCCCATATCTTGCTGGCAGTTATGGGGTGTGCGCGATCAAATAAGGGGTCTCTAGAGAGAGGTTGGAATCACATATCACAATGGAGGAAAAATATAGGTAATGAAAGAAAAAAGGGAAAATAAAACTGGACAATGCGGTGCATGTCAGGACAGCAAGTATCTTTCCTGAGGCATCTAAGTGAGTCAAAAGTATAAGACGGGTGGCGTTAGAGGGTTTACAGTACTCACTATTGTGTTGAAGCCGTGACTAGACACCAGCTCCAAGGAAACAGAAATTCCCTCCAGATCTTGAAGCAGTCGGGGATCCAGCAATGACAAGGAGTTAAGGTTGCACATCTTGTGGGGTGGGTAAAACAACAACGGGGTCCTCCCGTCTTCACCTTGGGTTCACGGCGAATCCGTGGGGGTCATGTGGAGGCGGGTTGGGGCCTTTCTAGCCGGCGTAGTAAAGTGGTGGGCCCGTGTGGAACCGCGGTCTGTCGTGGATGTCATTGTAGTCGACGTTCCTTCCAGGAATGAAAGTGCCGCTGCCGGATCTTGAAAAGATTGTTGTGCTCCATCCGTGGATTGGAAACGGAGAGTGGCTGGGTAAGCTAGCGTAAAGCGGATCTTCTGATGGTACAGGGCAGTGCAGACTTTCCCAAATGCCTTCCGTTTTCTTGTGACCTCCGCAGAGTAATCCGCAAATATGAGAAGCCGATGTTCCTCCAGGAGTAGTTCCTTCTTAGCGCGATAGGCCTGTAGAACCGCCTGCCTGTCATTGTAGTCCAGAAAGCGAATGATGACCGGTCTCGGCTTCTTGCGTTCAGCAGTCGGTGGGCCTACGCGATGTGCTCGCTCGACCTTACAGGGAGCAGGTAGGCCCAACAGATCTGGGAGATTGTGCGCACAGATAGTTGGTAACATGGAGGGTCGGTATGATTCCGGAAGGCCTACAATCCTAAGGTTGTTCCGCCTTGACCGGTTTTCCAGGTCGTCGACTCGGTCTGTAAGGAATTGTACCTGGCGCTGCGCCGAGGAGAGTTGGGTGGAGGTTGCCTCTGTATTATCTTCCAGGTGGACGATACGAGATTCGGCTTCACTGATTCTCTGGGCTTGATTCAGGATGTCAGTTCTTAGAGATTGTATACCCTTCGAGACCGCCCTGTGTACCGCATCTTGAATGGTGGGTCTTAGTAGCTTTGCCACCTCCGCTGCGTTCAAGCTATGATCGGTGGATGCAGGGAGATCGGCATCTGAGGATGCACTAAAGCCCGGGCGGTCTACCATCGCGGCCATCTTTGAGGTGGATTGCGGCCTCTTGTTGCGTATAGGGGTGCCTTTGCCTCGTGGTCCGGTTCGCCGTTTCGCCAGGAATTTGTCCATGGACGCCTGCAGGGGAGATGTCAGCCTTTGTGCGATGGGCAATGGGGTGCCGAAATGCCAAAGTAAGGTTTTGTATATGGGTATAGTTCTGGCCGTGCGGGAGCTCTCTTCTCTGCGACTGCTACATCAGGCGCCGGAACCGGAAGTCTACTCTCAGATGTCTTCTAACAGAAATGTATCCAAACATGAGAACAGCGAAGAGGTGCACCAAAAGAAAAAAGAAATGTAAAACTGTTAAAAAAAAATAGAGATTGCAGTCCACCAAAAAAGTACTGGTTGCAGGATCAGCTCCTAGTTAGCAAACATTATGCATGGGAAAACATTCTACTGTTTCTAACTTTGCACATTCTGCAATATCAAGTTTGTCTGTCAATGACCAGGTGGCTGAACAGGCATGTTTAGAGGTAACTGTAGGTGATGACACAGGGAGACCCATTGTGAATGTAACTAGCCTACTTCATATTCAGATATGCCTCCAACAACAGCATACACTGATCTCCTAGAATCCCTTATGTTACTAAACACAGAGGAAATCAGACATAAACATGTGTCTGAATATATGTGCATGATTGTGTTATAAGTACTAATGTCAACAGCTTACTTTAGCCATTAGTGTATCTGTGTAACTTTCCTGTCATCTGTTTCTTCATTGTTTTATACATCTTGGATTTTGTTCACTGGGCACAATAATGTAGAAATCAGGCATAACCATTTGTCTGATTATATGTGCATGATTGTTATAAATGCTACATTACTATTGTCAACAGCTTGAGGACTGTGAAATACAATGATTTCTGCTTTTTAACACTGGACGTATCCTCATCATACTTAGCCACACAAGCTTGACAAATAGTGTGCATGTAATTTCCCTGTCATTTATTTATTTGCTGTTATATACAGCTTGGATCTTGTTTTATGGGCATAATAATGTCAAAATCAGATAAGATCATTTATCTGATCATATTTGCATGATTGTTTTATAAAAACTACAAAATCAATGTCATCAACATCTCGAGGACTGCGTGATACAATGATTTCACCACTGGTGATCATGCTCATCACACTCAGTAATACTTGATTGACCAAGTACTGGTCACCTTCATCATGCGCATGGTGACTCAAAAGCTTGACCAAATACTGTTTATGCACCTGTTTCTTGCTGTTGTACACCTCCTGGATCTTGTTCACTAAATACATCATTCAAAAATCAGATGGATCATTAGTCTAATTAAATTTGCATATATTTTGTGATTTCAGACTTTTAGCAATGTGAATACATTTATTAGGAAATTAAATGGTAAAAATGATTTTACATCGAATCCTATCATTAGAAATAGCGATTTAACTAATAAAGGTAATAAGGAAGTGGTGCACACCACAGTAGCTAATGCATCTTTGTTTAATCCATTAAACAGTAATAATGTGTTCATTTCTACTACTAAAGAAATGGTTTTAGAGGGCATTGAAAAACTAAAAATCAAAACTAGCAGGGAGAACAAAGACATTCTGAAAGGTGTCAAAGAATTAGCTTCAAGGAAAGATCCAATTAACCGTCCTGCTGGTAAGGGGAGGCGGAGTGGTTCTATTAGATAGAGCAGATTACTTCAAAGAAATGAACAATATACTTTCAGATGAGGCTACATATGTACCTCTTACTAGGGATTCTGCTTTGATTTATAAAAATAAATTTGCTGATTTAGTTTTACAGGGATATAGTTATTATATTATAACTGCTTAGAAAAACAGTTTCTTGTTCCCTCAGCCCTTAGGCCTCATGCACACACAACGTAAGAGCAAAATTGTATATTGCGTATATATTGCGTGTATGTATGCGCGTTTGCGCGTATTTGCGTGCACTATATGCAATCCTAGAATGCATCATTTTTAATAGAAATGTTAATGTACTGCACGTACGTGCATATACGCGCACATGCACATAAAATACGCAGAAATATGGAGCCCGGACGCATCTCTGCTTGTGTACCACAGTACATGGTGTTGGTGCGCTGGGTTTTAGTTTACCATACTACAGATGCGGGAACTTTACCAACATTTGCTAGGACTGTCCATTCATCTGGAGGTGGTAGAAGAGGATTCAGCTGTCATCCCTGCAGAATCACTGGCCCAGTGTTAGCTATCTCACACAGTGTTGCCCGTGCACAAACACTTTCCTGCTACATTCATGTGAGTGGATCCATTATTTTATTTGTTGCTTTGTCAATAAAGTGTTATATTGCACTAGATCTTTGCACTTCCTTTTCTCTTTCAAAGATCAAAAGCATTTCTTGTGCCTTGAAGGAGAGCTGCAATTGGATCTGGACTCAAAAAATAGCATAGACAATTTTTTTTCCAACTAAGACTACACCCTGCCTGTTAAGGACTAATTAAGCACAAATCTGCTAAGTTTTTTTTCCTACTTCCTTTGACCATGGGAGCAGGTTTTGTTTTATTTTTATGGTGATTCTTGAGTACATATTCATGCTAATAGCATTGGGAGTTTATGGACAACTTCTGAATCTATCACAAGCCTTGGTGGATAACCTAGAATATTAGATTTATTCCACAAAAGCTGATACCAACCTGTTATCACCTGGGGTCCTTCTGTCCAGAGAGTTTATAGCCATTTATACATATCTCACTGATGCTGCAATGCTGTTGGACTTGTACATACATATAACACATATTGACCTCTCACTGTCTGGTGAATTTTCTGTGATGATTTACCTGATCAGGAGTTTAAGTAGTCTAACTCCTAGCAATGTATTTTGTAAAATATTGTTTTTCTTATTTTTTGGAGCATACTGTGATGCCTATTTAGTGGTCCTGACATAATGGTTTTAGATTTTTGGATCAGAGTATACTGTTGATCAATTAGGTGACCCCAATCAACCTTGAAAAATCACCAGTAGATGTACTGTCGAGTACAACTGTTCTTGAAATCCCTAAAGGTTCCAGTAGACTAATTTGTTATATTTTTGGGCAGCTAGAATAACCATTCCGCGATGCTGGAGGAGGTACACAGTCTCTTTTGATCTAGTTAAGCATAAACTTAACTGGATCATGATCGATGATTAGATGAGGAGTATGCTGACTACTCAAAGTATACTGATATACAAAACAATTTTGAGCAAATGTGGCAACCATGGATCTATTACAATGCACCAAGTAAACCTTAGAGATCTTGTATCCCCCCTGTTGTCCCTTACTCCGATCCCCTTTCTCTTTTCTTTTTTTTCTGTTTCCTTGTTCTAAACGTTAATGGTCTAACTGTTGGGCAAAACAGTATAGTTTTCTCACCAAGAGGCCTTCGAATACCTTCATGGGACACTTTTTTCCTAGTACAGAGATTATGAAAAAGCTAACTTAAATAAGATAAATGTGATCACATTGGAATACACCAATTCATTATTTTTTTCTGTTATGGGGGGTCAATGTATTTTAGCTGTTTTTCCTCAAAGTTTTTTTTTTCATACTCTTAGAATGCTTTATTAAAGTATCACTTAGAAACATTGTTTTGAGAAGACAAAACACATTCTAAAATAGATTAATAGTCAAGTTATCTATGTAATTGATATTTGCTGAATGATGTGACTCACATTTTAAATGTATGTCTTACATTGTTGGAATATTGTATTCCTTATTTGGAAAAAAATATATAAAAAAACAGAAATATAAAATAGAATTTCTAAGGAATGCATATGATGGGAAAAAATGCATTTTAGAAAAAGGTTTCGTAGAATTTCTGTGATTTGCTATAGAAAATTAATATCTTCCAAGAGTCTACCAAAGGTGATTTGAATAGATAAGGCCCTTTAGGATTGAAGGAAAGTGTCCCTAGAATTAAAATTAGAATGTTGGCATTTATATATTGAGGTTAACTTTATACACAGCCAATTACAGAAACATAGTAGTCATAAACCAAGAAAAAGCAGTCCCCAAATATACATAAAGAGAAGTAACACAGCACTGCCTAAAAAAATAACAGTATGACACATGCTTCATAGTTAGGGTAGAAAACAGACAATAATGTAACTACAATTGTTTAGACTGCATTGAAGAAGCAAATCTCAGTGTCAAACTACATAATGGACAAGCTATGAAAAGATTAACCTCTGTTAATCCTAATAATCCCTGCTATATTATATGTATGCAGACGAAGAAAGAACAGAAAATGGAATGTGTACAGCTTTCTAAACTAAATGACAGCTTTCAGTGAGCTACATGCTTGTGGAAAAACAAAGCAGCAGAGAAAGCGTAGGACTCCAATGGCCCTGTTTCCCACCACAATTTAAAGTGACCATCACCAACTTGAAAACAACTGTAGAGAAAAACACAAAAAACAGTATTTTAAATCTCAACTTTAAGTGGTTTTCCTTTTCATAAATAATATTTTATTATTCACTTGCAATGTGCCTTTAACATTTGCTAGAAAATTTGACTAATCCAATAAGAGTCAATTCTCTAGAAAAGTATCCTCCCTTCTTGCATGTCATACTCCTCTTCTCCTCTGGGAATGTTTATTTTCTCTCTATGATGACCCAGCTCATTTGCTCTTCCATTTTTCTCCCTAAATAACCTAAATGTAGCTGGTTTAGGAGGAGCAAATGGAAATACCATAGAGCATCTCTTCAGAGATAGCTCTGGGTCAGCTGGGGTTTTTGGATGTCTAAACAAGGGAGACTTTTGCAGATAAATAGCATGCATAAACTACATTAAATGCACATATAATCCTATGGGAAGATTTTGCTAACACAAATTGTCTGGCGACAGGGTCTCTTTACCAGCAGCCATGTACATACCTTATTCTAACCCAAGGACTAATCCAGAGCCACAGTTAATAGATATTAGTACTAAAAACAGACACACTAAAAGCTATCAAAGCAGCATAGTTCTATATGTATTATACAGCAAAGTACTATTATGCTGTTACACAATGACAAACGTAACTGTCAGTATTTGAACAGCATTTCCTTGGCCACTTTACTGCTGGGCAGGCAAAGTTGAATGTCTCATTTCTTTTTCTGCTCTTCATGTAATCCATTTATGATAGTGTTAGGTGTATTTATCACACTAAGAATTTAATTTATGGCTACTTTAAACAAAATGAGGCTTTTTTTGAAGCTGCGCTTTCTTCTAAATGGAGTAAAATTGCATAATTTGCCCTGCTGGGCCTAATGTGCATTTAAATCCATAAAAACCATAGGAATAGCCTATCACTTAAAAAACATAGTTCACTTCACATGTCTTTATCAAAACCTACACAGGAAAGCATTCTATTAGGCATTCTAAAGCAAAACCTTGAGCTTAAGTATTGTCGCTAAATAGCCACAAACTAATATCCAATAGGGAGCATACAATTGAATGTAATATAATTGTAAGGATTACAAGTGGGAAGGTTTTCATGCAACACCTACATTTTTATACCTGGTGTATTTTAGTATGATTAGTGCAGAAGGTATTTGCATGTCTCATTCTATCACATATCCCCGAAATTAAGAGGACTATTCCTCATTTTAGACAGTTGGCAGGGCAATGCGAATCATTTCTTTACACCCCAAACATCCAAAATCACATCCAGAGCTGCCAAAGTGTGGAGCAGAAATGTAGCCTAATGAATATAGAGACATTTATTCCAAACTGCAAACAGCTGTTTTACGCCTGGTTCACACCTGGGTGATCCGTAACAGCGCAGCAATCGTGCACGAAACTGCGCAGATGGAAGGATGGTCACTGAATCGCGCACCTCCGCAGATCACGCTGGTTGTGCCATTATTTTCTAATGGCAGCCCAGTTGCCCCAGGCAGATTGCGTGTTTTCCCACTGCGATACCGCCCGTGCAATCGAGCGCGATCACGGTTTAAAAAACCACACGGTGCGTGTCGCTAAAAAAGGTACATGCACCTTTTTTCAGAGATTGCCACGCTGTGTGCTCCTGCACACGATCACATGGTCCTGGTATGCGCGTCACAGGATCGCCGAAGTCTGCATCAGCCCTTAAGCTGAATACAGTGCGGCAATCATACAAAGGCTTCTATGAAGTAGAGCTTGGGATCCACCCAGTATAACCATGCACATTATGGTGAAAAGGGACAAAATTAATCAAAAAGCCCTCCAACTGAACAGAGTAAAGCCTTCTTAAAACAGAAGGTATCCACATGTCTCATTTCATCACATATCCCAAAAGTAAAAGAAATATTACTCATTTCATTTAATTCCTTTAATCTCCTCTCACCATAACCTTTATACATCATATTACTATGATTAGAACATTTTTATATAGCACAAATGTAACAACACGTTTTAAGCGGGGTACCTCTTTATTGAATTACTGTAGAGGTAATAGTGCTAAGACTGGTGAGGAAGCCTGTCATCATTCAATCGGCCAATCAGCGGGAGAAGAGGTCAGAATGGACATCTGATGAAAGTGTATCTTTTCCCTTACCTGTGTTAGCTGGCAACCCTAATTTGTCCCCAGAAACCCCCAAAATGCCTAATATGCAAGAGCTAAAGGTATTTTAGGACAACTTTGAAACCCTCCAATTAAGTGACTACTCCCTCAAATGCTTTGGGACACATGAATGTATACAATGGAAACCCATTAAATCCTGGAGTGAAGCTGGGATTTCCACATATTACAGTCAATCTGTATTGCTGTATCAAGTTAATAAAGTTCACGGTGCCGGGGCAGTTTTGGATTTAGCCCATAAAAATTCCCTGGGGGTCACTTGGGGCATAAAAAGACCAAATAATGCATTATTCAGCACTCCTTTTATCCCAGGATACATGGAGACGTGTCTTGCCCAGAATATCACAGCACAGCCCCAAGGCCTCATTATCACAGTTAGTCCATACTATTGCCTTTAACAGAGATCCCATTTAAACGAATAGCAATTGCCTTTCTCAGGCTGGTGTTTAGGTCAGCTAGGGGGCACCAGTACATAATTTTCATGATGAATTAGGCCACCTGCTATGCCAAGGCTGTTCTTTTAAGAAAAAAAAAAAACTCCTCCAAAACCATTTACAAAGAATTTCTCTACAATTTTACCCACACAGGGTTCCTGATGGATCAATGGGCTCCCTTTATGTTAAAGGTTATCAAAGAATTGTGTAATGTGTTCAATATTAATCACTGACACACTTCTGTGTACCTCCCCTAGATAGATGGGTTGGCAAGAGTGATCAAGTGCTGTTCTTAGTGGAAAGTAAGTCTCTTGCCAAGTAGCAGGGACCTTATGAGATGATTGAATGAGAATTGAGGTGAACTACAAGGTGTACAAACCAGACAAATGGAAAAAAAGAGCAAATGTATCATGTAAACCTGATAAAGACCTAGAGCTTTAGAGAGGCCCTCTCAGCCATGCCTAACAAGCCTGTGGTGATAGGAGGAGGTGCAATCGATGTCCCTTGCCTAAAAACAGGAAGCAAAAGTATTTCTTAAGCAGACCAACGAGGTGAACTCAGAGCTTCACGGTTGCACTGCTTTAAATACACATGATATTGTCACAGAACTTACTATTTAAGTCCTATCAAATGATGGAAGATATAATGTTGGACCTCAGGGTTACAGATAAGTCTAAAAGTGAGTGGTGTAGCACAAGTGAGTATTTTAGCCCAATAGTCTTAGTTCCAAAGCAGGATGGGTGGTTGAAATTGTGTAATGACTTCTGGAAACTGAATGAAATGTCAAAGTTTGACAATTACCCAATGCCTCGGCTTGATGAACTAATTGAAAGTTTGGGTATGCGACCACCTTTGATCCCACTAAGGAGATATTCGCAGGTCTCCTTGACAGGGGAAGCAAAAGAAAATACCACCTTCATGACCCTGGAGGGTTTTGGGAAGTATGAAGTATGTACAAATGCCTTTTGGGTTACAGGGGAGCTCTTGCTATGTTCCAGTGAATGATGGATAAGATTCTTAGGCCACATCAAGATTTCAGTGTGGCCTATCTAGATGATGTAGTTGTTTGGAGCACAGATTGGAAAGGTCATGATGGTTACTCGCTGGTTTCTAGACCTCCAGGATTTTTCTATTAAAGTAAAGCAGTAGTAAAAAAAAAATAGAATGCTCTTTTTCTGCACAACAGGTGTTCAAACCCCCAGCCTAAGAGAGGGAGTATGTAACAGACAAGCTCAGATGGTCAATGGCATGGTCCAGAATGGAGTGTATGTGTCACCCAGCATTCTGAGATTTATGAGGTAGACCGTGGGCTCCCTGTATTCTGGACAGCTATACATACCCTTCCACCTCTGATAGATAAAGTGTAGTTCTGAGAGGATAGGAGGATTGTGATTCAATCTGTTCTAGGATCAGGCTGAGAAGGGGAAATGACCAAACAGCTAGGAGGCTCAAGATTTATGTTGCTGTTTTGTGTTCAGACAACCCCCCTGAGGGTGCACTTTTGACGCTTGTTTTGCAGAGAAATAAAGGTGAGCAAGAAGCCCCTAAACGCACTTCGATGACTGGACCACCTCTCTGCAAGCTCTACATTTGAAGCTGATAAACATACTGTATATGTATAGAGGCATATTTATTAATAAGCTTTACATTTTTGTAGTTTCCTATAGACTCATGCTGAAATTACAACAGATCATTTGCTCATCAGGATTATGTCCTATTTGTCTCAATCTATCTCCTTATTTTAGCTGCTTTTGGTGGAGTTATTGCAATATATCTGCAGTTGGTAAATGTTTAACATGTGCACAAAATTCAAAATGTTATATATAATGGCACATACATTAATGTGTTCTGTGGCATTGTGAGGCAATACCACGGTGTTAGGTGGCCTCAAAGTCACCCAGGGTTCTCAGCCAGGGGGGCTGATTGGCTCCAGGAAGAAAGTACGTGTACCAGGAGAGAACTGCCTTTTCAGTACTTTCCAGGTTTTCTGGATCATAGTTGGGATCCTGGAGCCAGGAGATTTCTTAGAGCTTTGGGTGGGACGAAATCTCCATTCCTGGGTCCATGCTTTGGTAGTGACCAGCACCTGATTGTGCACCTGTGTACATCCCTCATGAAGAGTGTGCTGGGATGTGTTCAGGGCCCCACCTGGGAGACAGGAGAGCTCCACCCTGGAGTCAGTGTGGAGGCCAGTGCAGCAGGTTCGTGAACCATATTGGGAGTATGTTATTGCCGTTGTCTGGAGGAACCAGACAGTGGCCCTAAAGATTGAGGCCGGAGCAGCAGTGCTGCAGGAGAGACTTATTAAAAGACTGGGACACCTTGAGGATTGGTGAGCCCTTATCTGTTATATGCTACAGCAAGCTATTTATGTTGGATTTCGTGTTATCTACCGTTTTGAAAGAAAATAAACTGCATTTTACTTGACTTACCTGGACCACAGTGGAGTGTCCTTGTTACAGTTCATAAAAGAATATTCATTTCAAACAAGGATATAGACCAGTGCTGTCTTACACCACTGTTTCTTACATTTCTTAGTTGTTCACTCTTTCTCTGTCTGTCTGTCTCTCTCTCTCTGTCATGTACCATAGGGGGAGGCTGAGATGATGAGGGCATCCTCTCTTGCTGCTCCAGTCCAAACACCCCTGGATAGTGGCAACAGGTGTGTGAGGATAAGGAGGGGCACAAGTGTCGTTAGGTTGCGACTCCTGTCAGAGCTGCGTGCAGGTTGCAGGGGCCCCTTATCAGGATGCAGGTTGTAGTGCAGGGTCCTGGAAGCAGAGTAGAGACAAGTTGGGTCATCACCAATCTGGCAGCGAGGTACAGAATCAAAAGGCAGGACGTAATCCGAGACAGGCCAGGTCAGTAACTTGCAGGCAGCGAGGTATCCAAGGAGCAGACAGGAGAGAGGTCAAGGAACCAGCACGAGGTCAAGGAGCAAGGTCAAGCAGGCCGGGTCGGTAGCAGAAGATCAAACAGGTTCATAGGTTTCATGAGCAATGGTAATAGCTGAAGATCAGTCAGCAGGGAGGTCTGGGTGTCTCAGCCTTAAATAGCCCGGTTGGCACCCACATTAGGATCAGGCGGGTGCACACGTCCACGTGCACACCCGCGTAGAGGCACACAGCCGTGCACAATCCTCTGTGTAGGACCATGCGCACGTGCATGCACAGGTGGCCATCCAGCATTTGGGCTACACAAGCTAACTCTGGCTCCATGACAATCTCCCTCTCTCAATCCAGGAATGCTGGAAAGGTCCAAATAGCTACCCAAGTACAGAGAGCCTAAACCTTTGCATAGACAAAGGAAATAAAAAACTTAATTTTTTCCAACATATCAGTTCTGATTGGATGCTTCCTCCTAAATGCATTCTCTCCACATCACATAATTCATTTCTCTAAAACCTGTCATCATTTTCTTGATTTAAGAAAAAATATATTCTAAATGGAGGTTTTGTACAACACAGATTGATGCTATTTTGTACTTGATAGCTAATATCCTTTCAATTTTAAAATGAAAAGATTGCTGCTTGAACAGTTCTTTAACAAGGCTTGTATTAAGCTGTGAGGCCATTGGAGGCAATGTGTTAGAATACTCCACATAAATGCTTTTTATAGAAACTGTGATATCTTCAAATATCCTTTCTACTTTCAATATACAGATGCATTTAAGGCAGACCATAGAACTCCAACAATGTGAATTTGCTGACTTCTCAGACAACTTCTTTGTAGCTGATGCAGGTCACATATTCTGTATGTTTGTTAAACTTCTCTCGGTGTGCAAACAGCATAAATAACTGAATATTCCTCAACAATGTGCATATACCCCATCTAATCATAACTCAATTGTTAGATATAAAGAATTAAACACAAATATCTTATGTAAGTCCTTCAATTTCAAACATGTTAAATAATTCAAAAGTCTGCACCAAAATTTAAATATGAATTCTGTTACTAGATTCACGCAGTAAAAAAAGGAACAAAAGTCCCAAGCTTTGTCTGAGTATAACCAAAGCTAATAAGTGAGGAATGCATTACAAAAATGAAAAATGTGACACTGAAGATCGATCTATAGTGCAGGTTGCAGCCTTGTTCATAATAGTATATGTTAAAAGGGGAAAACACAAATAAATGTAAATTCGCTTTACTCTGCATGGCTAAAAAGTACAAAACGCAGCATGTAACTGACTTATACCAAACATTAAAGTACTTAAAACATAGCATGCCCCATTCATTAGTGTCTGCAATAAGTGTGGCTCATGGTAGCCAACATAATTTTAGTTTTAAAGCTTCACTGGAAAAATGACAGTTAGAATCTAATTGAGAAATTAGATGTTTGATAACTCAATATTAAACAGTCAGAAATAGTCTCTTATTTAATCTTCATATAGTATGTTTCAGCTTGATTGGTTTCTAATGGTCAGTGTGCTCTGATTGCCATCTTAGCTCTTTGTAATGCCTTGATAATAAATGCACAGATGTTTAGAGGAAGAGCAATTTTGTACCCAGGCGGCTAGTTGTTTTCTACATTTACCCCTGATTGGGCAAGCAGGGCTAAATGTACAGTGAGGAAGTTTTGTACAGCGGGGAAGTTTTGTACAAGTGATCTCTGCGATCTTGCCGAGATCACTTGTATGCGGCCTGCATACAGGGGGGTGCATTGAGGAACCTGGCCTTGGGGCAGCAGAGAGAGTAAATCCAGCCCTGTTTGTACCCATAACAGTTGAACTGAATATTCACACAATATATTGAGTAAGCAACCTCAACTCCTTTTGTAAATCAATTAAGCCTTAATTTGTCTAGGGTAGGATAGCCCAATATCATCAGTGATGAAGAAACACACATTTCATCTTCTAAAGTATTCCCTGGGACCTATCAAACATTGCATGCCTACCACACTCTCTGAATCCCATTTGTTGATCTGGTGGAATGCCTAAGAATTAATTATTTTATATTAATATGACTATACTGGGATGATTAGTTGTGTGTGAAATGGACTATACTGGGATGATTAGTTGTGTGTGAAATGCAACACAGCTTGCAGAATAAATTAGTCTTTAGTATGTATTGTACAGCAGCACATCAGAAGTGAAGTAGTCTGGAGTATGTAATGTACAGCATAGTGTGTAGAGTTAGGTGGTAACAAGCAAGGGTCACCACACAGCTGAAATCTCACAAGCTGGATTGACAGCTGGCTCTGCCTATCTAGAGGCAGAGCCAGCTGTACTCACCCCCTGCCCTGTCCGTTCTGCCAGCCAGCGCTGGAGGATCAGACGGGAGGGGAGGAATCCCTGCACTGTCACTCACAGCTCTCTACAGGCACAGGATCAAGAAGTGAGCGAGCGACGGTATGTGTTCTCTCACTTCCCGATCTATTGAGCCAAAGTGTGACAGTTTCATTGTCACACATCGGCTTGAACTATGAGGCTGAGTGATTTTCACTCACCTCACAGTTCTCCTTTCAAAAGTAAAGCCCAAAGATGTATACTGTTTAAAAATGTACTACAAATAGGGCAATAAAAATAGTAAGCTTCTGGCTAGGGCCTTGGGTTGCCTGTAATATTGCTAAATTTAAAGATAAATACGGCCATGCTCCTCATGACGCAAAAGCCATAGTCAAACAATTTGAAGCAATTTTTGGGGGTTTTTTTTGGAATTTTTGGACTGCCACAATTTCCCTCTTTTGAACTCAATTAAACCATTTTAAGAATATTACTCTAATCTTTACATCTTGCAGCCACAGTTCAAACCTGCCTACCTGCCAGGTGATAAAGAGGAAATTATTCAAGCAAAACTCAGTGACATAGGAGTGAGTTTATAAACAATTCGCAGAGCTATTCATCCTGCAAAAGGTGCATGTACATTCTCTCTGTGTGAATGGAGTCAAAAATAAATGTTATTAGTATATTCTTTTTCCTGACCAAATGTAATTTTGGGTAAAT
Organism: Nanorana parkeri; assembly: GCF_000935625.1. Taxonomy (NCBI): domain Eukaryota; kingdom Metazoa; phylum Chordata; class Amphibia; order Anura; family Dicroglossidae; genus Nanorana; species Nanorana parkeri. Next base: position 263,390 of record NW_017307307.1, read on the forward strand.
AACGCATTATTGTCACTAGATGGAGCCGAGGAGCATAAGAAATAAATACTTTTTTTCAAATGCTTCTCAGTTGTATTTAGTAACCCTACCTGAATTTACATTCAATCTGGAAATAAAATATGCTAATAATATTCGGTTTTGCCTCCATTCGCTCAGAATGAATGTACATGCAATTTCATAGAGAAAATGACTCTGCAAATTGTTTATAGATACAGCGCATACTGTACATATTCAAACACAATAAATAAACTGCTCGAGCTGACTGAATTTCAACAAGCACTCAGATGAAACCGGAAAAACATTTACACCCTGACAGATTTACAACCCTTTATTACAAAACTTTTTCTACTCAAATGGCTCATTATTTCCTTTTATTTTTCCTCACAAATAATGGCCCTCCTTACCCATGTTCCTTCTGGAGGTCCACATAACGATCATTCCAAAAGAGGGAAAAGACCCTACCTCCTGTATCAACTACAGGCCCATTTCTTTGCTTAACACAGCTCATAGCCATTTGAGTTCCCTGGCCTTTTTCTTCTCCCTATATCCCATTAAGTCCCAGAGCAAGTTTTTTGTTACAGCAATGATTCGGTTCCGCACATGATATCTGTTTTGTAGTTTATTCCAACGTATTATACATCATTTTTTCAACACAGATGGGACTTTCATTTGGTAGCTAATTTGAAAACATATTTTTTTATTTCCTTGGTTTTTATTGGTAAATAAATTGTAAGGAATAAGAACATTTTTTATTATTCTATAATTTTTCCCAAGGCAACATTCACATAATTTGCTTCACCCCGCCCCATTTATTTACCCTAAAATATCACATTAGTGCAGCTTTTGTAATGGAGCAGAATGATAAATCCCTAGCAAATGCATGCTTAGCATTACATTAGGATAACATTAAGTCAGATTGATGAGGGCATATATTAAGGTCCCCACACACCTTACAATAATCGTGGGAAATCCCGCGATCGTACGATTATCGTAAGGTGTGGAAGCCGTGCGACCTCTACTACTGTAAGGTGGCACGACTTTTAACTTACGGACATGTCCGAAAACCCGCCGAGCATCGTACGATGTTTGGCGGGTTTGTGGCATGTCCGTACGATAAAAGCCGTACGGGCCGGTGTGCGCAAGCGCACACTGCCCGTTCGGCATTGCGGTCATCGGAAGCCCGTCCCTCAGGAGGCGTGGCTGTCGATCATCGCAAGTACGATCTGCCTATGCAAGACAGGCAGATTGTACGTTTTTTTAAGTACCTTACAACCATCGCAAGACAAATGTCTTGCAATGGTTGTAAGGTGTGTGCCCAGCCTTAGCATGATGGAGTCTTTTTCACAGGTTTGAGATTGCTAAAAATTTGAATGACATTGCATTCACTTATGCGAGTATTTGACGCTTAAGGTGGCCATACACTTTACAACCCTCACAAGACTTTTGTCTTGCGAGGGTTGTAAAGTACTTTAAAAAAGTACGATCTGCCCATCTTGGACAGGCAGATCGTACTTGCGATAATCGCAAGCCCGCCCCCTTCAGGGGCGGGCTTCCGATGACAGCAATGAGGAGCAGGCTTCCGATGACTGCAAACAGGCAGTGTGCGTGTGCGCACACCGGCCCGTTCGGCAGTTGTCACTGGCATGACACTGGCCGATGTGTACTGGCTTTTGCTAAATGTTTTAACATAGAAACATTTAGCAACATGTTAGTGACATTTGATCCTGAAATGCTGCAGGATCAGCATGTCAGGACCAGTGTTACTAAGGTTCTTATTGGCTGCTCCAAAGTTTGGAACAGCCTAATAATAACCAAAAATGAATTAAATTAATTATCAAATTATCAAGCAGTGATAGTGAGATTAATTCACAATGACTGCTTGATATAATAAAAAATAAAGAAAGAAAAGTGTCAAAAATGTGTGAAAAAATAGTGTAA
>NW_017307307.1:265388-274971 GCF_000935625.1 Nanorana parkeri
TATAAATATATTTTTCATAAAAATTAACCCCTTACAATGAAAATTGCAGATTTGTTTTTTACCCTAAGGGGTTATTTATTTAAAATGTAATCCCCTCATGATGGCGCTGTTCAAAGTATGTCACTGTCACCAAGTGTGAAAATAGTGACAGTGGCATTGTATACCAGGTTACCACTATTAGCTTTTAGAGAAAAGAATAACAGACCCAAAGTGAAGGGAGCCCAACGCTGTTCAGCTATTCACTTCAGCACTGTACGGCTGGAAACAGCCGTACATCAGCTGCCTTTGGCTCCCTTCACTTCACGGAAATGAAGAACATGTTCACCACAGCCAATCCAACATTTGGATCGGCTGAGGTGAGCATACAGCAGTTTATTCACTTCTGTTCGCCTCTATTCTCATAGAGGCCGAACAGCAATAAATGAATAGCCTAATGCTGCCGAGCAGCATTCGGCACGGTTATTCTGCTTGCTACCTCAGAGGTAGCGAGCAGAATAAACAAAAGTACACAAAAGAAAGTGAAAACAAACAAAAACTGCATGGGGTTCCCCTCCTAAACCATACCTGACCCTGAGTTAAAAAAAGAAAGAAAAGTGTGTGTGGTTCCCCCAAAAAGTCATAAGTCACTTTAGGTATGTCAGAAATTTTAAAGGGGTAACCCCACCACCAAAAAATGGAAAAGAAACATGGGGTCCCCCTACAATTCACAACCAGACCCTTAATCCTGGCACTGGCCGGCCTGGCAGAGTAGGAAAGGTAGGGACGAGCGAGGACCCCACCCGCCCCCGCCCACATGTGCCTTACCAGGCCACATGCCCTCAGACTTTTGTTGTTTGTTTAAATGAAAGGACTTTTCTAAAAGTCTGGTCTCTATATTTACATTGTTGTTAACCCTTTAGTGAACCCCTTACTCATTCACAAGGGGGAGAGGCAGCATCTGGGTGCCCCTTTTATGAAAAGGCCCCCTCCCACAGACCACCACAACCACCGGGTCAGGGTTGTGGGGAAGAGGCTCTTGTTCCCATCGGCATGGGGACAAGGTGCCTTTCCAGGGGAGACCATGAGGACTTTAGAGGATATCATTTAAGAAAAACATTTTTTTTTTAGTTAAAATGGGGAAATTAATGGATATTAAAATGGAAACTTTATTCATAATAATCCTGGATACTTTGCTGCATGGGCTAAAGGAATATAAAAAAAAAAAAAAAATAGGTACCTACACAGACAATCCTATTTAAGAGAAGGTATATGAGAAAAAGAATATAGTATAACATTAGTTTCCTCCTATATAGATTAGGGAAGTAAGAATCTGGAAAGCATAGGTAAGAAGGCTTATAGAGCGGAACAGATATGAGCAGTACTGTGTTTCTACCACTAGAATGGAAGATAATAGAAAAAAGGAAGCGGTTAACAAGGTTAGCATGGTAAAAATAAACAAACACACGGATTAAAGAGGAAAAGTTCACACTGACCCACACTCCCCCTGACGAAGTTTAGTGACATAATGCGCAGGGCGGAGTCAGTAGTGTGAGCACGCTCAGGTGAAGCCATTTTTGATGGGAAATAAGGGATATAATTGGTGCACTTGAAAGGCTGTTTTTTTAAAGCGTTTTTATGAATTTGCTTTTATGGATTCAAATGTGAGTAGACTTTTTTTTTATAAAAAATATTTTTAGTACGGGTTACACTATGGTACTTACCTTTCTTTTTGAGCTACTGTTGTGGAAATTTTATTAGGATGTGTTTTTAGTGTATTGTAATATTTTGTCATTATGTCTCTCCGTGTCAGGGTTTGCTGCGTCACGCCCAATTGGAGCGTGACCCGGTTTAAATCCCCACTAAGAGTAAACCATTGGAGTAGATATCTTATGCGTGGCGGAGCAGTGTCTTCTTGGCGAATGTATGGACGCCGGCTGGGACCCCCCGTGCAATGGCTTGCGTGGATGCATTTGTTTTGAACGCAGTATATGAAAGGAACGTGTGTTTGTTGTCTCTAGTGCACCTGATCAACCGCTGGAGATAATATGACGTTGTCCCTGTAAATAAGCATGCATGAGAATCATAGTAACGTTATTGGGCATTGCTCACTGAGCAATGCTGGATAAAGTTCACTCCGGTTGTAATAGATTATTGTACTACATATGCTTTGTTGACTGGCTATGTATTGAGGAAGTGATGTTGGTTGTTGACATCACTTCCTGGTTTGCTGGTTGTTGAAATCACTTCCTGGTTTGCTGTGTGAGACATCACTTCCTGTCTGACATCACTTCCTGTTGGGCAGCTATAAAACAATAAACACATACCTGTGCTGGGACTCTAAGCATGGAACTCGCAAGCAAGCAACACCTGTCTCCTGTGTCCTAACTCTACATGACTTTAAAGAGGTACTTCCAGTCCTTGCACAAAAGAGCGTAATACAATTGTGCTTTTAAGCACGGGGGAAATTATTTGTGTTTGACATACTTTGGCGCAGTTTAGTGCGGCATGGATTTGTGCGTTGAACCAAGCGAATTTCCGTAACACTACCCATTGGATTGAATGTATTAACGATATAACTGAGACAGAAAAGGAGTGGTATTTCCTTCTAGTGACCTGCACATTAAGGGGAGAGAGGAGAAATAACAAGTGGATTGCAACAACAAGTGCTTATAACCCGATCTTGTTTTCATGTGAAGGATTAGGAAACAAGGTGAGCAGCACGGTTTTCAGTGTGTCACAGAGCACGAGTGTGGGAGAAACTTGATTTTCATTTTAGACCTGGCAGTGAACCAGCTGAAGTATTTGACACAGAGCACAAGTGCGAGAAATGTTTGTTTATTAAGATTTGATAGATAAACGGTTGGAGCACATTTGGATTGCAAAGAAACGGATGGATTTATATTTCACTTCATAAATAGATTACTGTGAAGTGGGAGCCGGAGCACTTTGAAGTTGATTCACATTGGTTGACGGATCGGGCTAGTGTGAAGCACAGTGAAATAAGCAAAGATAATTTTTTTTTGTTTTTTAACTGTTTTTTTTAGCTAATTTTTCAATTGATTGTCAAAGAGTTGTTTTGACGCACACAGAGGAAAGAGGAATATACACATACACAAAAGTAAGAGAGGCAAGGACGTTGTCCCTGTAAATAAGCATGCATGAGAATCATAGTAACGTTATTGGGCATTGCTCACTGAGCAATGCTGGATAAAGTTCACTCCGGTTGTAATAGATTATTGTACTACATATGCTTTGTTGACTGGCTATGTATTGAGGAAGTGATGTTGGTTGTTGACATCACTTCCTGGTTTGCTGGTTGTTGAAATCACTTCCTGGTTTGCTGTGTGAGACATCACTTCCTGTCTGACATCACTTCCTGTTGGGCAGCTATAAAACAATAAACACATACCTGTGCTGGGACTCTAAGCATGGAACTCGCAAGCAAGCAACACCTGTCTCCTGTGTCCTAACTCTACATGACTTTAAAGAGGTACTTCCAGTCCTTGCACAAAAGAGCGTAATACAATTGTGCTTTTAAGCACGGGGGAAATTATTTGTGTTTGACATACTTTGGCGCAGTTTAGTGCGGCATGGATTTGTGCGTTGAACCAAGCGAATTTCCGTAACACTACCCATTGGATTGAATGTATTAACGATATAACTGAGACAGAAAAGGAGTGGTATTTCCTTCTAGTGACCTGCACATTAAGGGGAGAGAGGAGAAATAACAAGTGGATTGCAACAACAAGTGCTTATAACCCGATCTTGTTTTCATGTGAAGGATTAGGAAACAAGGTGAGCAGCACGGTTTTCAGTGTGTCACAGAGCACGAGTGTGGGAGAAACTTGATTTTCATTTTAGACCTGGCAGTGAACCAGCTGAAGTATTTGACACAGAGCACAAGTGCGAGAAATGTTTGTTTATTAAGATTTGATAGATAAACGGTTGGAGCACATTTGGATTGCAAAGAAACGGATGGATTTATATTTCACTTCATAAATAGATTACTGTGAAGTGGGAGCCGGAGCACTTTGAAGTTGATTCACATTGGTTGACGGATCGGGCTAGTGTGAAGCACAGTGAAATAAGCAAAGATAATTTTTTTTTGTTTTTTAACTGTTTTTTTTAGCTAATTTTTCAATTGATTGTCAAAGAGTTGTTTTGACGCACACAGAGGAAAGAGGAATATACACATACACAAAAGTAAGAGAGGCAAGGTTTTAATAAGAAGATAAAAATCCCAGATTTGAGTTTGTTTTAAGATATATTTATATATACAATCCCTACTTAGTAATATATGCAACAGTATCAAATACTTATTCGACCTGAACTTCCCTCCTGTTTTATATCAGATTAAGTTAGATATACTTAAATGTGAGTCCTCTTTTTTTTTTTTCCTGGTTTGGAAGAACAGCCATTGTCCAGATTTAGATTTTCCCTCACCTTTTATATCTGATGTGAACTATCCCTATTCAGCTTCCTTTTACTTCCTCAAAAATATCTAAACTATGGGGGTTATTCACAAAAGGTGGAAGAGTTTGGAGAAGGCAGGAGAAGAGCACAATCTAGGCCAACATAGCTGCACTGGAAAGTGAGCTGAATTGAAGATTTGTTTCCAAATCAGCTATTGTGTCCTAGATTGTTCACTTCCCCTGCCTTCTCCAAACTCTTCACCCTTTTGTGAATAGCCCTGTATGTGTTTATCTCAAACAACTACCAACCTAGGCTGAAACACTCCCAAACGTAAAAAAGTAGAACTCAGCATTTCTCCTCATGTGGGTCATTCATTGGTACAGTCACAGGCTGAGTGCAACTGGAAGAAGACATGGCAAAGACCCAGTTCCTTACCCTTCTTTAAACCTTATAGCACCCAAACAGAAAAAAACTGGTTCATAGTGCAGACAGTCCCCTGTTCCAATTCTCAGACCCCATCCAATTGTGAATCACTCCATAGATGCAGGCAAAAACGTCTCACCTCCGCCGTGCATCACAATTCTTCTCAAAAACAAGCCGCACTTCTGTGGATCACCATAGATAAAACAATTATTCATTGAAATGTCAAATACATGCTGTGAAGCAACTCCTCATGTGTGCAACCCCTCATGGGTTTAACCAATCTGGCTTATTCATAGAGGACGAAGCACAGCATGTATTTGTCATTTCAATAAATAATTGTTTTATCCATGGTGATCCACGGAAGTGCGGCTTGTTTTTGAGAACAAATAACTGGTTCATATGCTCTCTCTTTCACACCACACAATATTTGCTTTGACCAAAATGGCTGGCAATCATGGGCTAACTGCTTCACTGAGCCCTCTGACTCTGATCAGAGGTAATTCTGGTTTTGCACCTTGTCAATCATCACACTTTTGTTCACTCTGGAACTCTAGACGCCCCTTGAGAGTCAGGGACTTTGTAAGGTCATGAAACTTAAACGTCTTTTGTATGACAAGCATTGTATTCCCATTTGATTTCACCTCCAAATCCAGAATTTTATTAAATTATTGAATCAAAGGCAAAAAAAATGTTTTGATCCACTTGCTCTATTTTAAGATATTTGTAAAAAGGGGGACCCTGTCACTCATGTGATTTCCAAATTCTACACCAGGCTTATTTCACCCCCGAACAGCACAACAGCCCATTTATGAGTCTCGTAGGAAAAGGACCTTTAGCTCCAATTCTCTGACCAGCAATAGGAAAAATCCTTATACAAATGTTCTCTGAACTCAAGGACAGAGACTCTATATTAGTTAATGGTACCTTACACCTTAGAAGTTGCAGGGGATCTTCCCAGGGGTTTCTGTTGGGAATGCAGAGCAATTCAATCATTATGGGGACAGATTAATTTTTGAACACAGATAACGGGTTGTCCCAATCTCATGGAGGCTAGTAAATACCTCCTACGTGACAAATGACACTGATGTGACACCTTGGAATCTATCCATAGCCACAACAATTCTCTTTTAAGTCACCTTCTAAATACAGCAAAGTGTCTTATATTTTTACATCAGAAATCACGAAGACCCCCAACACTTACCAAATGGAAAGACAGGGTAGACATTGTAGCTTATGTAATGCACCCCTGACAATCAGAGGCCAGAGGTGGGCCCCTAATGGGTAGGGTGGGCTGACATTTCCCTCTCAGGGGCAGATCTTTAGTCAGTGAAGGGACGTGCAATCAACAAATTGGGCACCAGTCACTTTAAGGACTTTTTTTTTAGAATGCTTTTTTGAAGAACAGGCAAACTGGGAAAGGGGGTATAGGGCTTCAGACATCCATAGCAAAAATAGACAGACTCACCAATTCCCTTCAGGCTTCAACCGAGCAGAATTACTAGAACAGCCTGAAACTGTACTGTAGAACAACAGCTGAATAGGGATGTGCATGAGATCTTCCCTGGTTATTCTGAGCCTGATGAAGGGGACCCTCTGAGGCCCCGAAAGCGCTTGCATTTGAATGGCAATGTGCCAATAAATGGACTATTGCTTGATTACTCTTTGGAGTGCTGGTGACGTTATTTCTCTTCCCTGGGAGAGACACCAGGCTTGTTCCTGAGGTCAATATCAGCTCTTGGTACCTCCCACTGTCATGGGGCTCTTCTGGTTCTCCTCCCACGCAGCTTCTCCAACCTTGTGCATGTTGCGCCCAGGCTAAGCCCAGGGGCAGACTAAACCAGAGCACATGGAATTCCCTGAGTATTTATGCACTCCCCCAGCATGTACCACTGGCCATTAAACTCCTAGTGATTGGCTGGTGAGGCATAGACACTCCTAATTGTCCGCTATTGGCTGCAGCAGTCTGTAGCAGGGTCACACCCCACTCAGGTAGGTGCAATCAAAGCAGAACACCTGGAATTAACCAGATAATGTAAACTACAAATAAGCTAGACTGATTACTGTGCTAGCAATACATTTTAGTAGCCACTCCATTTAAGGTAGTTGAGGCTACACTTAAATGAAGGAAGACAGAATAATTTCAGATGACACCCTTGATCAGCCATACATGGACAGTCTGAATTCACCATACACAGCAACTATCATAAAATACAATTTCTCATGACCACTTCTCGGACTATATGGACCCTCTTGATGATCTTTCACATCTACCGGCTCCTTGGTCATGGAACCTGGAGGTGCAAGGCAGCTCCCTTGCACCATTCTATCCCATTCTTCCACCTTCCTCTCTATACTTCTCTTCCTATACTCCTCCCTTTACCCCCAAACACCTTTCCATACACCCCGGGGACTCCTTCCAAACCCCACCCCTTTTTTTTCTCCCTGACCATCCCCTCTTCATCTCTAGCATGTCCTTCTGTTTCATTTTATTCTTTCTTCAATTGTCAAGCTACACTGGCAATATAAGTCACCAACTTCCCCTTTTTCCTGGTTGTGCCCAACAACATTAGAATCTGGCAAGCTGTAGAAATGGTTAACTCTCCAGCTAACCCTTGATGATTCACTTATGACTTCTCTTTGAGGGGTCGACCACTTCTCCTTTCCATATATACATTGATTTGGAAAATATTAAAATGTTCAAGACTTGTTGCTCACAGTGGCCCATTCCAATTTTAGGCACATATAAACCAAGTTCTGAACTTGCTATAATTTGAGAACCATGATGTGATTCATATTACTTTTTTAAGTGATGGATGGAATGTGGAGTGTAAAAAAGCACCACCATATCTTCAATCCCCCTTTCATAACACATAAAAGGGTTAAGTGTTTCGCTGTTTTTATCATGTCTGGGAGGCCTAAAGGGAGAGGTTCTTCATATGCAGCTATTAGGTAGAGAGCAGGTTCTGTATTCCCAGGACATAGCTGTGTTTGGTCCCCAGAGGGGTGGGGCATGTCTGCCTTTTCCTTCTTGCAGTAAGTATGCTATACAACCAGAAGAGGTCATGGAATGTCAGGGCCACAAATATAATGAAGTGGCCCCATGGGATTGTGTCATCCCCTGCACCCACTTAATTCAATTCAATTATTATTTTAATCCAACAATAGTTTTAGTCACGATAAGGTACAGTCTTCTGGAATTTTCCGTCGGGCTGTTTCTGGTTTCCCATTTTGTCTGTTTTCAGGTACCCTTAATAGTGTCATTTCAATTCTGCCTAGAGATGGCTGTCGCTAGGAAGATCTTTGGAAATAAGGTGGTCGTGATTAGTTACCTAAGTTTTGGAGGGAAAAGTAAACAACCAATCAGTTGTGGGACTCACCTTTTAAATGTTTACGGTCAGAAGCTCTCTTCAGCAGTGATCGTCTGCAACACAACTTGCCTGAGGATGGATTCTTTGCTCCACGAAGTGCTTCGTCGTGCCTCCGCTGAAGGAGGTGAAGACTGGCTGCGTTCCTGCTTGGGCTATCTGCCGTCCATGAATGTGCCCAGTGCCTTTCCTGTGACTGACCACTTGAATCCTGCCTTACATCCGACTGATGTTCATCCTCCTCCGCCCGCCGGAGCTCCCCCCCCCTTTTCAACAGAATGGCCACCTGCGTTTGGATCCCCGTCAGAGGCTTTGACTGTACCTGCCCCTTCTGTGTCTGCTACTACCGCTACCGCCTCGGCTGGTGCCTCCGACATCTCGGCCGGCTATTATCGTGACATCCGCCGTGATCAAGCTATGCCAAGCGCCCCTGCGTCTGCCTCCCAGAACCTTCGGTCCTCCCGATCGGCCTCGTGGATTTCGACAGCTCGTGTGTCCCCAGCTGCATCTGGACCGGAACTGGAAGCCCGTCGCATACAGCCACCGGAAGTGAGTCACCATGCCGGGTCGGAAGTGCGTCATTGCCGCAACCCGGAAGTCGCCTCTTCATTAGACCGCGTGGTGGAGGACGTCGATCGCCCTGCCAAGAGGGCCCGGAGGCTGTCACGACTGCTTTAGTGGCAATTGGGGTTCACAACTGCGGAGTGTAGCACGCGTTTGGTGGTTGGAGACGGCTTCTCAGGTTCGAGCCCCAGGCGTCACTCCCAATCTTAAACAGGGAGTTTGGGACTCTAGCATCACAGCCGTATGTAACCAACAAGAAATGCAGAGCTATTGCGTCATAGCCTAATATCAATAAATGAGATTGGATGATACGTTTTGTAGTAATACAGGTAGTAATCTGAAAATAAACCACTGATATACCAGGGAGTTCCCCTTTAAGGACAGTTCAGGTAATCAATACAGTCTCTGGTTTTAGGTTTCCCCTGAGGGATACTTGCGTTTGGGAGCTTCGGGTCTGTAACCAAGCAGCAGGTCCTTGTGATGTTCCAGGGGGAGTCCTTCCCAGGCAGGGTAGATTCAGGCAGAGATGGTCCAGGGGGAGTCCTTCCCAGGCAGGGTAAATAGAGGCAGATTGTAGGGTTCAGCGTCAATGAGGCAGCAGGCATTCTGACTTCAATAGTTGAACGCCATACTGCCTCAGCTGGGGCTTTAAATAGCCCAGGAGTGAGGGAGGAGTCAATTGCCATGACGACCGGCTTCCCCGTTCCACCGTGGAACGCAGGCCGCTCGCACCGCAATCCGGAAGTCGAGCGGCTTCCGCGTTCCACCGTGGAACGCAATTTGCCCGTCCCTGCATGTGGGGAGACCCGAGCGGTCTGAACCCTCGGGACTCGTTACAG